>NC_048300.1:190128782-190206535 GCF_013100865.1 Trachemys scripta elegans
GTTTTTTTTTTTTTTTTTTTTTTTTTTTTTTTTTTTTTTTTTTTGAGATAGGGTAACCAGAACGTCGCACATTATTCAAGCTGTAGGTGTCCCATGAATTTATAGAGTGGCATTATGATATTTTTCTTATTATTTATCCTTTCCAAATGGCTCTTAATAGTTTTGAGTGCCACTGCACATTGAGTGGATGTTTTCAGAGAACTATCCACAATGACTCCAAGATTACTTCCTTGAACGATAATACCTAATTTAGATCCCATCATTTGTATGTATGGTTTGGCTTATGTTTTCCAATGTGCATTGCTTTGCATTTATCAACGTTGAATTTTATCTGCCAGTTCGTTGCCCAGTCAGTCAGTTTTGTGAGATCCCTTTGTAACTCTTCACAGTCTGCTTTGGATTTAACTATCTTGGGTAATTTTGTATCATCTGCAAATTTTGCCACTTCACTGTTTACCCCTTTCCAGATCATTTATGAATATGTTGAACAGCACTGGACCCAGTACACATCCCTAGGGGACACCATTATTTACCTCTCTCCATTCTGGAAACAGACCATTTATTTGTACCCTTTGTTTCCTGTCTTTTAACCAGCTACTGATCCATGAAAGGACCTTCCCTCTTATCCCATGACTGCATACTTTGCTTAAGAGCATTTGGTGAGAGACCTTGTCAAAGGCTTTGTGAAAGTTCAAGTACACTATATCCACCGGATCATCCTTGTCCACACATTTGTTTGCCCCCTCAAAGAATTCTAATACACTGGCAAGGTATGATTATAAAAGACATGTTGACGCTTCCCCAACATATCGTGTTCATGTAGGTCTGATAATTCTGTTCTTTACTGTAGTTTCAACAAATTTGGCTGGTACTGAAGTGAGGCTTACCGACCTGTAATTGCCAGGATCGCCTCTAGAACCTTTTAAAAAAAAAATTGCTGTCTGTGATGTTATTGACATGAACTGTGACTGTATAGACCATTGTTGCAACCAGAGACCTATGGTTGCACCAGGTCTTGTACAGAGGCAGTCAAGTGGGGTATCTATGGGAAGGTTGTAGTTTGCTGGTTATGATTATGCTGTCTGTATGTGTGTATCATTTTTGTATTAGAAGTTATGAATATTGGCTATATGCTTGTATCTCAATGTGTTTGATTCTAAGTATCCTCAGTGAAGCATTTGGTCAGCTTGTTGAGAAAGGACTATTCTCAGTAAGTGCCCAATGAAGAAATACTTAACTGACAATGGAATTTGGGAGATGCCAATCTACATCTGAGCTTTCCTGGGAATGTTCAAACTAATCTGTAAACAATGGCATCGGCCTACAAAAAGCTGAATCATTCATAGACAAATGACTTGCCCAGGTGGCTACAAACTCCATCTTGTTGCTGAGATTTTGCACAGAAGAACAAAAGGGGTTTCCACCCACAAGAGAGATAATATGAAAGGCTCTGGGAGCCTCTCCATTTTGTCTGAGAGCCCTAGAGGGGAGGGTAAAGTCACAAGTGCTGCTGGGGAAATAGGAGAGTGTCTCTTTAATTCCTCAGTAGCAGCAGAGACGGTTGTAACCAGTTCCTGTAGCTCTGGGGTTCAAGGCAAGTCCCTGCTGGAGGGGCTGGATGGAGCCAGCTCCTGTCCAGTGATCATCTTCCTGGGGGAGGGGAATTTTCCACCTTGTAACAGGGAGGTCTTCCCAGCTGCTGACTGCCAGGAAGTTACAGGTCTGCAGGGGACAGGTCCTGCCCTGGGGTGCACAGAGACATGCACCCCAGAGATGGAAGTTGGGGTCCTGGCGACTGCTGCAGTGGGAACAAACCCCGAGGACTCTGGAGCTGGAAGCAAGCCCAACCCAAGTGAAAGAGGTGGGGGATTTTGCTGGCCAGTGAAGGGTCTGTCATAGCTGATAGCTGTGAGCCTACAGCTGGATCAGGGTCACCTTCCCTTCTGGGGGACACAGGAGTGTCCCCCTCAGAGGGGAGCCCAGAGAGGGAAGTCCTGATGGAAGGTGAGGAGGGTCAGGAGGGTCTGTCCACCTTTTGGAGGGAGGCTTTTCCCCAGGAGGAGAGTGAAGAATCTGCATCTGAAATGCCAGACTTCTCACCTGTGGATCAGGTTTTAAGGAAAGACTGGGGGTCAGATCTCCTGGAGGGGAGAGTCCACCCAGCTGACTGTTGGGAACAGAGAGTGGGGTGACCAGGGGGATCTTACCAATCCAAAGCACTCCATTAAAGAATCAGAGGGGTAGCCATGTTAGTCTGAATCTGTAAAAAGCAACAGAGGGTCCTGTGGCACCTTTAAGACTAACAGAAGTATTAGAGCATAAGCTTTCGTGGATGAATGCCCACTTCATCAGACGCAAGTCTGATTAAAGAATAACAGGAGTACTTGTGGCACCTTAGAGACTAACAAATTTATTAGAGCATAAGCTTTCGTGGACTACAGCCCACTTCTTCGGATGCATATAGAATGGAACATATAATGAGGAGATATATATATATACACACATACAGAGAGCATAAACAGGTGGGAGTTGTCTTACCAACTCTGAGAGGCCAATTAATTAAGAGAAAAAAAGCTTTTGAAGTGATAATCAAGCTAGCCGAGTACAGACAGTGTGATAAGAAGTGTGAGAGTACTTACAAGGGGAGATAGAGTCAACGTTTGTAATGGCTCAGCCATTCCCAGTCCTTATTCAAACCGGAGTTGATTGTGTCTAGTTTGCATATCAATTCTAGCTCTGCAGTCTCTCTTTGGAGTCTGTTTTTGAAGTTTTTCTGTTGTAATATAGCCACCCGCAGGTCTGTCACTGAATGACCAGACAGGTTAAAGTGTTCTCCCACTGGTTTTTGAGTATTTTGATTCCTGATGTCAGATTTGTGTCCATTAATTCTTTTGCGTAGAGACTGTCCGGTTTGGCCAATGTACATGGCAGAGGGGCATTGCTGGCACATGATGGCATATATCACATTGGTAGATGTGCAGGTGAACGAGTCCCTGATGGTATGGCTGATGTGATTAGGTCCTATGATGATGTCACTTGAATAGATATGTGGACAGAGTTGGCATCGGGGTTTGTTACAAGGATAGGTTCCTGGGTTAGTGGTTTTGTTCAGTGATGTGTGGTTGCTGGTGAGTATTTGCTTTAGGTTGGGGGGTTGTCTGTAAGCGAGGACAGGTCTGTCTCCCAAGATCTGTGAGAGTAAAGGATCATCTTTCAGGATAGGTTGTAGATCTCTGATGATGCGCTGGAGAGGTTTTAGTTGGGGGCTGAAGGTGACAGCTAGTGGTGTTCTGTTATTTTCTTTGTTGGGCCTGTCTTGTAGGAGGTGACTTCTGGGTACTCGTCTGGCTCTGTCAATCTGTTTTTTCACTTCAGCAGGTGGGTATTGTAGTTTTAAGAATGCTTGATAGAGATCTTGTAGGTGCTTGTCTCTATCCGAGGGATTGGAGCAAATGCGGTTATATCTTAGAGCTTGGCTGTAGACAATGGATCGTGTGGTGTGTCCTGGATGGAAGCTGGAGGCATGTAGGTAAGTGTAGCGGTCAGTAGGTTTCCGGTATAGGGTGGTATTGATGTGACCATCGCTTATTAGCACAGTAGTGTCCAGGAAATGGACCGCTTGTGTGGATTGATCTAGGCTGAGGTTGATGGTGGGATGGAAATTATTGAAATCATGGTGAAATTCCTCAAGGGCTTCTTTTCCATGGGTCCAGATGATGAAGATGTCAATAATGTCACAGCTAACCTGGTGGCTGAACTTTGTGATTTTGTCCTCACCCACAACTATTTCACATTTGGGGACAATATATACCTTCAAGTCAGCGGCACTGCTATGGGTACCCGCATGGCCCCACAATATGCCAACATTTTTATGGCTGACTTAGAACAACGCTTCCTTAGCTCTCGTCCCCTAACGCCCCTACTCTACTTGCGCTACATTGATGACATCTTCATCATCACCCCCAACCTAAAGCAAATACTCACCAGCAACCACACATCACTGAACAAAACCACTAACCCAGGAACCTATCCTTGTAACAAACCCCGATGCCAACTCTGTCCACATATCTATTCAAGTGACATCATCATAGGACCTAATCACATCAGCCATACCATCAGGGACTCGTTCACCTGCACATCTACCAATGTGATATATGCCATCATGTGCCAGCAATGCCCCTCTGCCATGTACATTGGCCAAACCGGACAGTCTCTACGCAAAAGAATTAATGGACACAAATCTGACATCAGGAATCAAAATACTCAAAAACCAGTGGGAGAACACTTTAACCTGTCTGGTCATTCAGTGACAGACCTGCGGGTGGCTATATTACAACAGAAAAACTTCAAAAACAGACTCCAAAGAGAGACTGCAGAGCTAGAATTGATATGCAAACTAGACACAATCAACTCCGGTTTGAATAAGGACTGGGAATGGCTGAGCCATTACAAACGTTGACTCTATCTCCCCTTGTAAGTACTCTCACACTTCTTATCACACTGTCTGTACTCGGCTAGCTTGATTATCACTTCAAAAGTTTTTTTTCTCTTAATTAATTGGCCTCTCAGAGTTGGTAAGACAACTCCCACCTGTTTATGCTCTCTGTATGTGTGTGTGTATATATATCTCCTCATTATATGTTCCATTCTATATGCATCCGAAGAAGTGGGCTGTAGTCCACGAAAGCTTATGCTCTAATAAATTTGTTAATCTCTAAGGTGCCACAAGTACTCCTGTTCTTCTTTTTGCGGATACAGACTAACACGGCTGTTACTCTGAAACTTGTGATTAAAGAATGTTATTCCTGTTATGCTTGTAAAAGATAACACGGTCTCTTCAAGGCTGGGGGAAGAAAAACTTTGCATTTTGGAAGCTTCACAAGGGGGTGGGGTCCAACCCAAAGAAATCCCAGAGGGAGGGGCTGAGGGCAGGCATGGCTGCAGTGCACCCTTTCCTTGCCAAAGCCTCAAACACATGCTTGAATTGAGAGCCTCCTCCAAAAAGAGAGGAGACTCTGTGTCTAAACTCCTACCATGGTATACAAAGGAATTGGGAAATGCAATAGACACTGAACAAGCTAAATTGTGTGAACAGAGCCTGTCCGCTGTAGATTTGCTGTTAATCTTGTCTCTCTTGCTTCTTCATCTGTGGGTCAAGACAAAGAAGTTAATACTAATGGTAAACCCTTTAAAGATGTATAATACTGGGGAAAACTTATGTACATGCTAGGGATGGTGACAAAACAGTCCCGCAAGCACGTTGCTTTTCAGCTTATACCTGTAAGCAGGCTGGAAGCTTGGCACAGCAGCAAAAGCATAACAGGCCTCCACTGCTGTGTGGAAGGAGAAACTAAGACACACTGCCTCATGACATTGGTGGCTAAATGCCCAAACACCTACACTTTAACAAATATTGCTATCTGCATACTGTTAGCAAACTGGCAGAGAAAACAGGCTCACACGTAGTCTCAGCACATCAGGTGACAGTCCCAAGGGGGTCTCTGTGCCCCAACCTGTCAGTGTCACATTAGCTAGCCTGCAGGCATCCATTAAAGCGGATTTAAATGATAGGTTACGTACCAGTTCGTAGTTCTGCAATTTCAGATTTGAGTTCCTTCAGAACTCTTGGATGAATACTGTCTGGTTCTGGGGACTTATTACTGTTTAATTTACCAATTGTTCCAAAACCTTCTAGAATGACACCTCAATCTGGGACAGTTCCTTAGATTTATCACCTACAAAGAATAGCTCAGGCGTAGGAACCTCCCTCACATCCCCTGCAGCGAAGTCTCATGCAAAAAATTCATTTAGCTTCTCTGCAATGGCCTTCCCTTCCTTGAGTGCTCAGTTAGCAACTCGATTGCCCAGTGGCTCCACTGATTGTTTGGCAGACTTCCTGCTTCTGAGGTACTTAAAATTGTTTTTGCTGTTAGTTTTTCTGTCTTTGGCTAGCTGCTCTTAATTCTTTTTTGGCCTGCCTAATTATACTTTTATACTCGAGTTGCCAGAGTTTATGCTCCTTTCTATTTTCCTCAGTAGGATTGGACTTAAAATTTTTAGAGGATGCCTTTTTGCCTCTCACTGCTTCTTTTATTTTTGGTGTTTAGCCATTGTGACACTGCACCCCATATTCTTCATGGTGATATTATGATACGATTTTGACATAATCCTAATGTATTTTATGCAAGGTAAGTAATGTGAGGTGTCATTCAAAAGGTTGTTTTGCTGAATATGATTATTTGTATGCATGTATCATTTTTGTATCTGAAGTTAGAAATATTGACTATGTATCTGTATTTCAAATGTGCTTACACCTGGGCAACGCCCACTAGACAAGATGTTTTCATTCTAGACAGTGGGTGGGGAAGGGCCTATTCAGTGGAATGGCCTATTGGGAGAACAATAGGATTTAGGTGGGAGATAAGCTTCTTCTGGGGAGCCTTCCTGAGGATGCTACAGACAGCCTCTGAGAAATGGCTGCTGTGACACTACAGGGACATGTGACCATGTCACCTGGTTTGGACTCCATCTTGGGATGTCAGTATTTTTCCACTGACTGGCATGGGAACCAAGCTTTGAAACAAAGTGTTCCTGCCATATGCAAAAGCTATATAAGGCAGGGGAGTCACATCATTGTGGTTCTTCACGGACTCCCCACCCAAAGAAACTCCTGGAAACACCTGAGGAACAAAGACTGAACTGGGGGAAGTGCTGGACCCAGGCTAAAGGGATTTTTAGCCTGTGAATGGAACACCTGGGGATTCTAAGCTGCAAGCCAGTGCAGCTTGCCCCTTAGGAATCTGCAGCCTGCTTATATCATCCCTTTGGGTGAGGATTTGCTATTCATATCCGATCTATGTAGTATATTAAGTTTAATTTGCATTTTTGTTTATTTGCTAGGTAATCTGCTTTGATCTGTTTGCTATCCCTTATAATCACTTTAAATCTATCTTTTGTAGTTAATAAACTTGTTTTTGCTTTATCTAAAGCCAGAGTATGGAAGCCATAACTCGGGGCAGAAAGCTGTTGTATATTCCTCTCCACATGGAGGGAGGGGGCGAATTTCATGAGCTTATGCTGTACCATTCCTTGTGCAATGCAAGACAGTCTAATGTGGATTTACACTCTAGAGGGGTGCATGCCTGAGTAGCTGGGAAGTATCCTAACTGGAGCCTTCCCATGCAGTAGCTGGTCAGAGCGTCTGAATGTGTCCCTACCTGTATGTGTGCTGGTGAAAGTGTAGGCTGGAGCCTGGAGAGGGCTTGGCAGCCTGTCACAGCAGTACAGGCTGGTGGGTCAGGGGGGCTCAGCGGTACCCCAGTTCCAGGTGGCACCCAGAGAGAAACCCATCGCAGCCATGATCACACTTTTTTTGGTCATCTTACTATGTTTTTTTGATGTGGAGTATACATTTAATTTGAGTGTCTATTATGGTGCTTTTTAAAAGTTTCCATGCAGCTTGTAGGCATTTCACTTTTGTGACTGTACCTTTTAATTTCCATTTAACTAGTTTCTTCATTTTTGTGTAGTTCCCTTTCTGAAGTTAAATGATACTGTCGTGGGCTTTTTTGGTGTTTTCCCCCTCACAAGGAGTGATATATAATTATATATATCAGGGATTGGCAACCTTTGGCACGCCGCTCGCCAGTGTAAGGGATTCCCGCAGCTCCCATTGGCCTGGGACAGCAGACTGTGGCCAGTGGGAGCCGCGATCGGCCAAACCTGCGGATGCGGCAGGTAAACAAACTGGCCCGGTCCGCCAGGGTGCTTACCCTGGCGAGCCACGTGCCAAATGTTGCCGATCCCTGTATAGTCACAATTACTCACTTAGAGTTCTTCTTGATTTAGTCCTAAATCTAAATCTCCAAGAAAAAGTCATTTATGGTACCTAGAAACACACTCACTGTATCTCGTCCTGAAGTGCATGTACCCAGGACGCTAGTCAATATGGGGATAGCTGAAATCCCCTCTTATTTTTAAGTTTTCTATTTTTATAGCCTCTGTAATTTCCCAGCCCATTTTACCATCACCATCTGGGTCAGGTGGTTGGTAGTACATTTCTACAGCTATGCTCTGATTATTCAAGCATGGAATTTCTATCCATAGAGATTTTGTGGTATAGTTTGTTTCATTTAAGATTTTTACCACATTTGACTCTGCTTTCTTTCACGTCTAGTGCCACTTCCCCACCAGCACGACCATAGGTGCCAACTCCGTGGGTGCTCCAGAGCTGGAGCACCCATGAGCACCCACCGGCAGCCTCCCTATCAGCTCCCCCCTTTTTCTCAGCGCCTCCCACCCTTTGCAATCAGCTGTTCTACAGCCTGCAGGAGGCACTGGGGGGGGAGGAGCGAGTGTGTGGCGCGCTCAGGCAGTGGTGGACTAGCCACTGGGCCGATGGGGCCCATGCCCGGGGATCCCAACCAATGGGGGGCCTTGGAAAAAAATCTGCTGCCGGGTGGCGGAAGCCCAGAGCCCTGACTGATGGGTAGGCAGGGTGGGGGAAGCCCTTGTGACCCAACCCCGGTAGCAGCGCTGGGCAGGGGAAACCTCGCCAGGTACTGGTGCCAGATTTCTCTTTCAGCATGTAAGAGCCACCAATGGTGAATTATAGGGAGGATTAGGGGGCTGGGCTCCCTTGCTACTTTTATGGGCTCCACCTTCTGACTTATTCGAAGATGACAGTTTTGCTGGGGACGCAGCGAAGGGACTTTCCGGACTCCATGGAGAGGGGTGGGCTGCCGGGGCAGCCAGGGACCCTGGGGCCACAGCTGGTCCCGCTGCCAGGGCTTGTGTTTCAGTGGTGGATCCTGCACCGCACTCTGGAGAAGCACCTTGGTCCTGGTGGGAAGCGAGAGATGCTGCCCAGTAGCGGTCTGGGAGGAAAGACAAGAAGCCATGTCGGGGACTGGATGTCTGGCCCCCGGGGAGCTATAGGAAGGAAGACGGCAGAGGACAGGAACTGTCATCACAGGGACCCCAGGGACGAGGGGGGCAAAGACCGAGCTCTGCCTGTCTAGAAGCTCCGCATTCAGGAGAGGGGCCGGGGTGGGGGGTGGTATATTACATGCTGGCGTATATTAAATTGGTGGACGTGCAGGACACACCACACGATCCATCATCTACAGCCAAGCGCTGAGGTACAACCGCATTTGCTCCAACCCCTCAGACAGAGGCCAACATCTACAAGATTTTCACCCAGGGCTTTGGAGCTGGGCTCTGACTCCGCTCCAGCTCCAGGCAAAAATCTGCAGCTCCACTGCTCCGGAGTTGCTCCGTGCTCTGCTCCAAAGCCCTGTCTTCACCAAGGAAATAAGGAAACAAATCAACAGAGCCAGACGTGTACCCAGAAGCCTCCTGCTGCAAGACAAGCCCAAGAAAGAAAACAGAACACCACTGACCATCGCCTACAGCCCTCAGCTAAAACCTCTCCAACGCATCATCAGTGATCTACAGCCCATCCTGGACAACGATCTCTCGCTTTCACAGGCCTTGGGAGGCAGGCCAGTCCTCACCCACAGACAACCCGCCAACCTTAAGCATATTCTCACCAGCAACCACACACTGCACCATAGTAACTCTAACTCAGGAACCAATCCATGCAATAAACCTTGATGCCAACTCTGCCCACATATCTACACCAGCGACACCATCACAGGACCTAACCGGATCAGCCACAACATCACCGGTTCATTCACCTGCAGGTCCACCAATGTAATATATGCCATCATGTGCCAGCAATGTCTCTCTGCTATGTACATGGGCCAAACTGGACAGTCCCTACGTAAAAGGATAAATGGACACAAGTCAGATATTAGGAATGGCAATATACAAAAACCTGTAGGAGAACACTTCAACCTCCCTGGACACACAGCAGATTTAAAAGGTAGCCATCCTACAGCAAAAAAAAAAAAAAAAAAAAACCTTCAGGACTAGACTTCAAAGAGAAACTGCTGAGCTTTAGTTCATTTGCAAATTTGACACCATCAGCTCAGGATTAAACAAAGACTGTGAATGGCTAGCCAACTACAAAAGCAGTTTCTCCTCCCTTGGTGTTCACACCTCAACTGCTAGAAGACAGCCTCATCCTCCCTGACTGAACTAACCTCATTATCTCTAGACTGATTCTTGCTTGCATATTTATACCTGCCTCTGGAAATTTCCACTACATGCGTCTGACAAAGTGGGTATTCACCCACGAAAGCTTATGCTCCAATACATCTGTTAGTCTATAAAGGTGCCACAGGACTCTGTCGCTTTTTACAGATCCAGACTAACACTGCTACCCCTCTGGTACTTGACAAATTGCATAGTTGCACAATGTTTGGCTGAATTTCTGATAGCTGCAGATGTAAGTAATTTTCCAAGTTTAAATACTTCTGTGCTTAATTTTCACAGAAATCATCGCTGAAAACCCAGACAGAGATAACTTGAAGTGAATGGAAGCAGCACGTTCATAGCTTCATCACTGAGTTCTTCATCCTCTTTTTTAACAGAAATCTAGAATTCCTGGTATTTTAGATATGAAATTTGGTCTTCAGCATGGTGATCACTTGACAATTCTATGAGATGTTGTTGAGCCAGACTTAAGGTTGGAATGGTGTTAACTGTTATCAAGAATCTAATAGGTATGGGGAAATCATGTTAAACACCAGGAAAATACCCATAATAATGGGAATACAATCCAGACAAATGAGTAAGGATTTGGTCTTCAGTAGCATTTTGATCCCTTTCACTCTGTTCTTTTTAAAAGTCTGACAACACTAGAAACATCTCAGCATCTCCCTTTTCAATGGGGCATCTCCAAAGACAAAGCTTCTTTATGACTCCCAGATTTTCTCTTTCATATCTAGCATATTTGTATTCTTATCTTGAAGTTGTGGATTTAGTGCATTCAGTTTGCCATATATGCCCATCAGACACTTGAAAAAAATGACACAGTTGTTGACGTTACTAGGCATCACCCTAGGTAACTCGGGAGGGTGGAAAATCACAAGTGTCAATGAAGCCTTCCTGCACTAGGCCTAAGTGAACCAAACTGCTTCCATGTTTAAACTCTAATTGACCTCAAAAGCCAGGTGCAATTGGAATATGTAAGCAATCAGTTATCTGTGTGCAACCCCCTGCTCACACTGGTATCAAGTGGTAATAATGAGGCCTGCATGTTTCTGGCTGAAGGGAAAAAGGACAAGATAATGGTTTAAAGAAGTTACTAACGAGCTGAACTTATAGCTGCCAACATAATCTAACTGCTTAAATGTAATTGATATTTGCTTAGTAATTGTTACCAGGAACGGGAGGGTAAAGAAAGAGGAATGGGGGAAGGAAGGGAGGAGTAGTGGGGGAAAGGGAGGGGGAGATGATGCTTGACTGCAAAATGTATAAAAGAAGAAAAGCTGTTTCTGTTGGTGTGCTTGATTTGAGACGTGCCAGTCTCCTTGCACCACTTTGAGATCTCAAATAAACTTTGTTTGCTTCCCCACCTGGTGTGTTTATTGACATGAAACACACAGGGCAAAGAACCCGCTGTTGCTGTCCTCGGGCACTGTATGCTGGCAACACATTGACACCCCCACCCCGAGCCCCAGCAGAAGCTTCAGGGCTGAAATCCCAAGCCTGGGCACTCCCCTCACATATGTCTTATCTATATGTATCCTTATATATGTCTATCTGTTCCCACCCAGGACATTGCTAGATGCTTTGGGAAGATGCTGGTGCTGAAGTGTTCCATGAAACTGCAGATGCTGGAGAAAATGTTAATGCAGAACTTCCCCGAATCACGCAAGGTAATAGATCTGATCTGTTCTTTTCTGTGCTGTCTCCTTCGGGGAATCAGAACGTTGGGCAAGATGGAGGCAGAGCGGGGGGTGAGGGGGAGAGAAGCTTCTTTGCTACTACAACTGACTATCAAGGAACCTGCATCTGATAGCAGTGGGTTTACCAATATGACAGCGTAACCCACTAGTCAGCGTGTGTCTAATGCACCTCCCTTTGTGTCTGATCAACATAGGACACAGATCTGTTGGAGAGCCTGATTCTTTAGCTCCAGCTCTTGGGATTTGTGCTTTTAGCTCTAGGAGTCCATGGTTCAGTCTCATATGTGTCAGCCAAGGTGGCAGGCGTCACAATAGCAAGCCTCAAAATGGTCTCTCTGGTTCTTAATGTTAACCATGCAAGGTTAACTATAATGGTGAGGATGGTATAGGCTAGCTATACCTTGCAGCTAATTAGCAGGATCTTGGATCCTTATCCGGTATCTATCATCTGCGGGGGAGGGGGAGTAGAAGGGAAAGATAGTGTAACTCCCTATCCCATGATGCAAATGGATAAAGAAGAGAAAAGAATAAAGTAAACAGATGACAGCTTTTATTTGAAACAGTGAGATGTGGTTTGACCGTTTGGGTTTAAAACCCAGACCCAACCAAATAGATACCCTGGCAATAAACAAATAAAACTAAAACAAAACATCTCAGATACTGCACCATTTCTAAATGTCAATAGACAGTAGATGGTACAACACCATTGTCACGGCCAACTGATAGACCCTGGGTCTCCATCGCTGTTTAGTGGGAGATCAATAGGATTTACTGATGCTAATGAGAGGCCTGGCTCTGCGATCACCCAAGGGTGAGCGATGTACAGAAGTCCTGTTGCTTTCTCTGAAAACAATGTGGGGTTCGGAGATTGGTAGCACAGTCATAGTTCTTAATGCTGATGTCTTCAGATGCTGGTCTTCTGGTCCACGTAGCCATGAAAATACAACGGATCCATGGCTGCCTCTAGGACAGACAGCAACGAGGGAGTGGGTGCTCAGAGTTTATATAGGCACAAGCGCGCCAAAGTTTTGAGGTAAAACTGGCAGCTCCCCTGCTGGAACCTGTTTGAACCAGTATTGGGCTGACCGTTACCTGCCTTTTCCGTCAGAGTTACAAAGGGCACGAAAACTTTAGCAAGCAGCTAAACAAAGGTGGAGTTGAGCTGTTTGGCAGGCACGCCATTTTGAATTTCATATTCCATATCCAAGACATCGTCAAATACCTTAACCAAATGTAAAGGCATAAAGTACAACTTATTCTAAAGCACAAAACAACTTATAATCTCTATTTCATATACAAGAACACGTTACATTATCTGGCAGGTTTATGGAGCAGTGCTGAATATCAACAGAGGCAATCCCTTCAGGATGGAAGTGGTGGTGGATTCGTGGCCAGATTTCAAAGTTGTCATTACCAGGCGGCAGATGGAGGTAGATCAAAACATTTATAATCTGAGCTCCAGAAGAGCAAATAGACTATGGATCCTGTTGTGATTGAATCCTTTCCTTTAGCTTCTCGGCTGGTGTCAATGTCGAGTGGGAAGGGAGTAGCAAGGCTTGCACTCTCTAATACCCTGCAGAGTAGGTGACTTGGCTGATTCCTGGGAACCCACCTGTTCCTTATTAGTGGCAACTGCAGGCGTAAATGTATCAGGCCAAATTCATCCCCAGTGGAAGCAGACACAATGCCCGTTGACTTAAAAAAAAAAAAATCACTCTTGCTTATTCAGTGCTGGTTTGGGCCAATCACTACAAGACAAAGGGTCCAGAAGCAGCTGGGGGAAAGGCTCTCAGAATATTAAAATGGCCAAAAGCTTCAGGAAACTGCTGCTAGGCCCAGGTTACTCTTCGCTCAGCGACTGCCTTGGACAGATGAGGGTCCACCTCCATCACGGCTGTTAGTTACTGTGGGGTTGCGGAGAGTAAGGAATAGATTCTATTCTGATGCCTGGTGTTGAGATACACTGTGGAAAGTGCCAAAGAAGAATATCCTAATCAGGGAACTCCTGAAGATCCAGCGATTCCTTAGATCTCTGGCCACGGATCTCTGTGAGCTTTGGTTTCCAAACACAAGAAAAATTCCTTCCTTTTTCTTAACTATTCCATGCCTTTTCTATCCAGGATGAGATGGACGACCTTGACCATTACACCAATGCCTATGCAGTTTTCTACAAGGACCTACAGGCTTACCAGGAGCTACTGGCCAACACAGATACCATCAACTGGGAACAGATCTTTCAGATACAAGGTAAAGTCCAACTTTATCAAATAGGCTACCTGAGTGGTATAAAACATTCTGAGGGGGAATAGACCCTGCCATTGTATATTGGCTAAAGATTTCTTATAATAACGTGAAATGCAGGATTCAGGAAAGAGGTGGCAGTTGGACACAGCCCTCCTAGTTTTTGAATTTCACCCACACTGTATCGTTCTTCATCATTGGGCCAAGTTCTGCTCTCAGTTATAGAGGTCCAATTTCCTTGCTGCAGTAAGCGTATTTTTATTTCAGTCTGCTCTCTGTTAAAGGCAAGGATCCCTAGAGAACATCCAGCTCATTAACAGGACTGCTGATCATAGACAGCTGGTTAATCTAGTAGAAGGAGGTAATGAGATCCGGTAGTTGGAAGCTGAAGCTAGATCAGGGATCGGCAACCTTTGGCACGCGGTTCGCCAGAGTAAGCCCCCTGGTGGGCCCGGTAGGTTTGTTTAACTGCCGTGTCTGCAGGTTTGGTCGATCGCAGCTCCCACTGGCTGTGGTTTGCCTCTCCAGGCCAATGGGGGCTGCAGGAAGCCACGGCCAGCACATCCCTTGGCCCGCACCGCTTCCCGCAGCGCCCATTGGCCTGGGATGGCGAACCGCGGCTAGCGGGAGCCGCGATCGGCCGAACCTGCGGACATGGCAGGTAAACAAATCGTCCCAGCCCGCCAGGGTGCTTACTCTGGTGATCCACATGCCAAAGGTTGCTGATCCCTGAGCTAGATAAATTCAGACTAGGAAGAAGGTGCACATTTTTAAGAGTGAGGGTAATTAATCTCTGGAACAACTTACTTAGAAATATAGTAGATTCTCCACCACTTGAATTCCTTAAATCAAGACTGGATGTCTTTTTAAAAGATGTGCTCTCTGTCGAACAGAGGTTACAGGCTTGATGTAGAAATTACTGGGTGAGGTTCTCAGGCTTGCATCGTGTAGGAGGTCAGAGTAGATGATCATAATGGCTCCTTCTGGCTTTAACATACAGGGCCGCCCAGACGGGGGCGCAAGTGGGGCAATTTGCCCCAGGCCCTGGGCCTCGTGGGAGCCCCCATGAGAGTTTTTCGGGGCCCCTGGAGCGGGGTCCTTCACTCACTCCGGGGGCCCCGGAAAACTCTTGTGGGGCCCGGGCCCCCGGAGCTTCTTCCGCTCCGGGTCTTCGGCGGCAATTCGGCGGTGGGGGAGTGGGGGTCCTTCCGCCCCGGGACCCAATGCCGAAGTGCCCAGAAGACCCTTGATGGGGGGTCCTTTCGCACTAGGACGCGCCGCCGAAGTGCCCCGAAGACTGTGGCGGGGTGTCCTCCCGCCCCGGGATCCGCTGCTGAAGCACCGGGTCTTCGGCAGCAATTCAGCGGCAGGGGCCCCCCACCGCCGAAGACCCAGGCCCCCTGAATCCTCTGGGCGGCCCTGGAAGAAAGAAACCTGCAGTAATGCTGAGGGTTTTGAAGATTTCAGATGTGCAAACAGCTCCATAGTGAATCCAAGCTTTGTTTTTTTTAAAAAAACAACAAGGAGTCTGGTGGCACCTTAAAGACTAACAGATTTATTTGGGCATAAGCTTTCGTGAGTAAAAACCTCACTTCTTCAGATGCTTTTTTTACTCACTTTTTTTACTGAGGTTTTTACTCACGAAAGCTTATGCCCAAATAAATCTGTTAGTCTTTAAGGTGCCACCAGACTCCTTGTTGTTTTTGTAGATACAGACTAACACGGCTACTCCCTGATATTTGTTTTTTTTATTTATTTCCATGCGCATTTTGTTTTTTAAATGAGTCACTATTTATCTGTGTCTACGCAGGGCTCCAGGATGGATTATATGAAGTATCCAACACTGTTGCTACGTCTAAACAAGTCGATGTGAAACTATCCTCTTTCCAGATGTTTATCCTCCCAGACCCTGACATGCTGCCAGACGTCAGAACTCAGTATGTCCAATCGCATCCTTCCTATTTTCCATAAACATGATAATACTTAGCTCATATCTAGCACTTTTCATTAGTAGATCTTAAAGCGGGGGTCTCAAACTCAATTTACCTTAGGGCCAGTGCCAGTTCTCAAATCCTCCCAGTGGGTCAATAATGTCACTGAAGACGATGTTCAGAAAAGAAAACGTCAGTTTGTTGATGTTTGGCCTCAGTGACTGAGCAGCTGAAACCTTCAGGATTGCAGCAAGGTGTGCATCAGATAGTTGTGTTTGGTATTTTGACTTGTTTATATTCGTTATGGGAAAAAAATGATGTTGCCTCCATGGCTGACTCTGCCTGGCGATTAGAGATGTCCCTCTCTCCCAGCCAATAGGAGCTGTGGGGGGTGGTGCCTGTAACAGACGTTGCCTGCAGCGTACCTGCATGCATCTCTCCTCCACAGGCTGCAGTGGGGAGATTCTCGGGCCGCAGATGGCCCGCGGGCTGCGACTTTGAGACCCCTGTCTTAAAGAGCTTCAAATTGTGGAAACTGAGGCACGGAGAAGTGGAGTGACTTGACCAAGGATCCCCAGCAGGCCAATGACAGAGCTGGGAATAGAACCCAGCTCTCCTCAGTCCTAGTCAAATTCTCTATCTACTAGGCCACACTGAAATAATAGCCAGACTGGTAGGTCATTGGGACAAACGCTGGCTGTCTGAGGAAGAGCCTGGGAGTGAGAAGGCAATGCCAGGAAGTGAGAAGCACTGTATATATTTTTAAGGGTCTTACTAATTTTTAAGGAAAGGCAGAGACCTTGAGGTGTGTTGGTAACCATGATTTATTTTTCACTCTCCAAATCAGGTCCTCAACTCCCTGTAAAGGATTGTGGGTGGTGCAGTCCAACAAGCATTTCTTGTACTAAGAACTGCTACAGTTAAAACCATTTAAAACATCATGTGCACATATTACTACAGGGGTGGGCAAACTTTTTGGCCCAAAACTGTATGGAGGGCTGGGTAGGGAAGGCTGTGCCTCCCCAAAGGCTGGTGTCCCCAAACAGCCTGGCCCCCTGCCCTCTATCCGCCCTATCCCACATCCCGCCCCCTGACTGTCCCCCTAAGAACCACCGACCCATCCAACACCCCCCGCTCCTTGTCCCCTGACCGCCCCCTCCCATGATTCCTCACCCCTAACCGCCCCCCCGCTGCTCCCTGTCCCCTGGGACCCTCTGTCCCTTATCCAACCCCCCCCACTCCTCACCCACTTACCATGCCGATCAGAGCACCAGGACTGGGAGCTGCACTGCCTGGAGCCAGCCACGCCACCGCGCAGTCTAGAGCACGGAGCAGGCTGGCAGCTCTCGCTGTCCGGCAGGAGCTCGCTGGCAGCACGGTGAGCTGAAGCTGTGGTGTTACCCGGGGCTCTTTCAACCCAAAGCTCTTGGTAACTTTTACTCTGTGCGAGGAGGTGTCAGGAAATAAACCAGGGGAGACACGGCCATCCGACCGATAGATGGCCGGCACAAACAGGACAACACAAGAGTGCTTTCACTTAAAGCTAAACCTTTACTTAGTCTCAGCACTTACACACGTCCGCCACAAAACACCCCCAACCCTTGATAATTACCAAAGCTGAGTGTGGCTCTCAAGTAGCACAGCGGCAGCCCATCTACCGGTGCGGAACACAAGTTGCATCCAGAGGGAGAGAACAGTCCCGAAGAGTCCCCCAAACGAGTCCCCTTCTTTATACATTAGTAATAGAATGACATGTCCCTTAAAGAAACCTTGTCAAGTAAGCAGTTTCAAGCAAGAGGTTCCTTCTGATTATTGATTAACCAGGTGTGGGTTTTTCCAGAACTTGCAGCCTTGAGACCTCAATAGACATTCCTGGAGCATATCCTACTCTTTTAAAATGCATGTATCAGCAACTTCAACACAATTCTTATCAGGAAGGACAAGGGGTCAAGCTGCCCTTTCTGTGGCACCCAAAACCCCCTCCCCTCCTGCCTTGGTCAAGCTGAGATTGCTACATGGCCACTTTACAGCTTGCTGACTAGGCTGTCTTTAACAATAAGCCATAGTGGTTTCAAGCACTTTACTGGTTTGCCAAAGTCTCCCTGTACAGTGGGGGACGGGGGACAGCCGGAGAAGGGCTAGGGGCTAGCCTCCCTGGCCGGGAGTCCAAGGGCCAGGCAGGATGGTCCTGCGGCCCGAATGTGGCCCGAGGACCACAGTTTGCTCACCTCTGTATTACGAGCTTACTCCCAGGACTCAGACATAACTCATCCCTGGGCACCTGGCAGATAAGGGCTGGACCTCACATCTAGACTTCCTATACAGCAGTGGCACTAATCCTCAAATCTCTAGCCTGGCCTAGCAATCTTTCATTCCCTTTTCTGAAGTGGAACAGGAAAGCCATTGAATGGGGAAAGATGGCTTAGGGATGAAGTATTCTGCCTAATGCATTTCCTATACCTTCTCCCAGGATGGATCCTGCACCGAGACTGGCTTACCTTGATGTCTCTCATGCCAGCCTGCTGAATGAAACCTGGTCACGGGGAGGCAACGAGCAATGCCAGAGGTACATTGCCAACCTCATTTGCTGCTTCCCCAGCATCTGCGTGCTAGATGACAATGGGCACCCTGTCTCCTGGAGTCTGACAGATCAGTTTGCCACCTTGATTCACACTTATACCCTTCCTGAGCACCGCAAGAAAGGTTATAACCGTCTTGTTGCCACCATGTTAGCTAAGAAGTTACAGAGCCAGGGCTTTCCAGTTCAGGGTAATGTCCTGGAGGAGAACATACCAGCTATAACATTGTTCAAAAGCATGAACTGTCAATTTCTGCCCTGCCGATTTTTCAGACTCATCCACACTCCTTTCCGGTTTTTAGCCAGCCATGACCTATAGTCTAAACACCGGTATAAGTTATTGATCTCCTGAGTATCTCCTCCACTGTAACTAGGTGAAATATTACAGCCTGTGTTATATGGGAAATCAGACTAGATGATCATAATGATCCCTCTTCTGGCTTTAAAAATTTCTGAATCTAATATACCCTATAACTGTTCATGGTATCTCAGTTCAGCAAATCAAAGAAAGATAGGAACGGATTTAAGTCTAGCATTTGGTTATTGCAATTCATCTGTAACTGACATCTCCACTGTATTCCCTCTTATTAAAAGGACAATTCCTTTAGCTTAGCGAACTGTCTTGTCTACTCAGAGAGACAAAATAGGCAAGCTTATATCTTTTATCAGACCTACCCACATTTACTGGACAAACCAGATCTCTGACCCCTCCTGGCCTCTTCAAGTGCATCTCATCTAGATCTCAGGCCCTGGGCTGTCTCTTGGGGTGGAATCACATAATTCTCCCACTTTCAGACCAGGCCCTGACTTGCAGTCCCCTGTGTATCAACCTTGAATACCTCAGCAGACATGTCCAGACCCTACAGTTCTGTTCCTCCTGGGGAACAGACAGTGGTAATCAGCAACTAAACAGCCTCCTTCAAGCAAAGTATTATTTAGAACAAAAGCATTTAAGAGAAAAGTGGTCTTTAGTAATAAGGCACACTACATGCCTCTCTAGCTCACCGGGTGGTTAACAGTCTTACTACAGACTCCACATGGAAGATAAACTTCCTATAGACTCTTCTGCAAAACCGCTCTGTGTGTCAGCGTCTCTCCTCCCTGTCAGACCTCCATGATATTCTCTGGACAGTCCAGGGATCAAGGCACTATGGATATGCCTGCACTGAACTTAAGAGGCGTGACTGCATCTCCTGTAGACATGCCTGAGCTAGCTTCAATCTAGCTAGATCAAAGGTAGCTCGACTAACAATAGCAGGATAGTCACAGCAGCAGGGGGTGGGGTCGGGGTTGTGTGGAGCGCAGGTACATACAGGAACAGCTAGCTGCCCCTGCTGTTACACATTGACCAAACCGGACAGTGTCTACGCAAAAGAATAAATGGACACAAATCTCACATCAGGAATCATAACATTCAAAAACCAGTAGGAGAACACTTCAATCTCTCTGGTCACTCAGTAACAGACTTCAAGGTGGCAATTTTGCAACAGAAAAGCTTCAAAAACAGACTCCAACGGGAAACTGCTGAACCTAAATTAATATGCAAATTAGATACCATCAATTTAGGTTTGAATAGAGACTGGGAATGGCTGAGCCATTACACACATTGAACCTATTTCCCCATGTTATATTTTCACACCTTCTTGTCAAACTGTCTGAAATGGGCTACCTCGATTATCACTGCAAAAGTTTTTTCTCTTAATTAGCCTCTTAGAGTTGGTAGGGCAACTCCCACCTTTTCATGGTCTCTGTATGCGTATGTATATCTCCTTACTATATGTTCCATTCTATGCATCCGATGAAGTGGGCTGTAGCCCATGAAAGCTTATGCTCAAATAAATTTGTTAGTCTCTAAGGTGCCACAAGTAACACAACACCTCATTCACACTGGCGCCACGGTGCTCCAGCCGGGGTGCAGCAAACGTTATTCCACTTGCCGAGGTGGAATACCAGCAGCGTTGTAGCTGCAGAATCAGAGCACTCTACGTGCCGTGCCAGTGTGGATGGGGAGTGAGCTAGTGCGCCCGGGGCTGCTTTATTGCGCTGTAACTCGCAAGTGTAGCCAAGGCCTAGGTGTTCTTATCTGGGAAGTCACTGTATTGCTTTGCTCTTTGTTCTTCCCACAGCCACTATTGCATTCAAACATTATGGTGTATAGTAAACATTCCACTACCCCAACATAAATTATACAGTCTCTCAATAACTAGGTTATATCACTATTCATAGATTAACACATAGCAGATCCATGACTGTCACGCTCGTCGTTTCAAACCAGCTAATGATCAAGCAACGAATGGCACTGTTTCCTTTGTTAACAAAGCCCATGGGGATGTTCACAGTACCTAGGAACGTGACCTCATGTGTTGGGCCTACAACAGATCAACAAATTTAGCAACAACACACTGGGAAAATTGAGTGGTATATTAAACACAATGCTTATGTTAGCAGCCTCCCTTTGTATATTTGGGACACATCTGATTTAACTACATCCCCAAAGAGACATCACAGATAAAAATATGCTGAATGTTAATCAAAAGAGCAGTTCTCAGGTGCTGCAAAGATCTCTCTTTTGTAATGCAAAAGAAATGGCTTGTGGGTCTTTCAGATGTTGTTACATTCAAGTGAATTCTCATCAGCAACAAGCTAACATGGGTCCTTCTTCAAAAGGCATTTTGTCTGCGCACAATGCCAGCATGAATACAAAGATAATTTTGAGATGTCACTTCCATCTGGTCACCCAGTGTGTTATGTGCTGGAAGTCTGTGCTGTATTGTCCAATTTAGGGCCCGATCTCTCAAGTACTTTCTCTTGAAGGTAATGAGTGGTTCTGCATGTAGTCATTAAAAAAAAATAAGAAACCTCATTACACTTTTTCTGCAGGAGAAGGGATTTGTCCTAGTGTATTTTCTCAAAGTTTCTCCTCTTCCCACAATGGTGCTGTCTTCTGTATGCTAGCTGCCACCCTCCACCCCAAAGAAGTTGCATTTCAGTGGCTTCAGTCTGTAAAATGCTTTGGAGCATTGTAATAATTGGGCCTACAGATTTACCTTACGTGTGAGCCTGACTGTGGAAAAGTGGATACAAGTTCCTAGTGACACAATAACCTTGTCACAAGGTCCACTCACTGCTGGGGCACCATCTCCTGCTCTCTCTGGGGATTAGCTCTTTCCAGGGTTGATGCTCCCTTCTGCTGCTGGCTTCACATCCCGCTGCCCCTCTCTCTCCCAGTCCATGTGATTGCAAGTGCTTTTTTGTGACCTGGTCTCTGCCCAGGTCACTATGCATCTTTCCCTGTTCTGGGGTATCAAAGTCTTTTCTAACAAATGGTCTCAGGCAGCCTTCCCATTCACTGCCCAGTTAGTGCCACTTCCCCACTGGCTGGCAGGGGAACCTAGGCCCACCCACTACTCCCGATTCTCACTCAAGGACCCTCTAAACAGCAGCCGAGGTCTGCACCCTTCTGAACCTTGATGCCTTTCCTTACCTTCTGGCTCTTCCACTTCTCTGGGCTCACCAGCCTCATAACTTCCTTCCCCCAGGGAATAACTCTAAGCTATTTTAATTTTATAGTCTCCAAACATACCTCCCAGTACCTGCCCCAGGAAGTGACTGCAGCCTACTTCAATATCACCCCTTCTACTAGGGGCTTCCTGCCTTTATAAACCCAGCCTAGCTCCTCCCTCCTCAGCTAGGCTCCCTCAGTCAGTCACGGGATTCCTTAAACCACCTGGTTCCCCTCAGGTGTGGCTTGTCTGGTTAATTGGCTCCCTTCTTAGCCTGCATTAACCCCTTCAGGAAAAGTGTGGGGTGAACACCCATCACAACCTATACCGATAAATGTTGAGGGGAAAAGGTGCAAGAGGGAGACAGAATTCAGAAAGACTGAATTAGTCCAAACGAAGAGGCCTAGGGATATAACTCAAGGACTGTGTTAAGATTATGCCTGGTAAACAAGCATGGGACCAGAAATCAGTGAACCAAAATTGATGTGTTGGCAATTAGACCTAATTGGTGGACAAAATAATGAGAGGATGGGCTATTCCACACACCACTCCCTTTTGGAGTTCTTAAAAAAAGTAAAGACATGGTGGGGGGGGGAAGAGATGGACAGAGGAGTACACTTCTTGACTGAAAGAGAAGGAATGAGCTTCGCTATCATAGCTGCCACCCCAACCATCTCCTGGAACTCCAGCATCTACCCTGACACCCTGGTGCCTTCTTTGCCCTAATCCTGGGAAATGTCCTGACCAGACCAAGCCAGAAAGCAGGATCCTGATGATACCTCTGGCTAAATTCCAAACATCGCCTGAGATATGAGACCTTGTTTCCCTGGGGCCACTGTGTTCTCCACCTTCCCTATTGTATTTTTCCTCTCCCCCTGCCCCCTTTTCCTTCTGTCTAACAGCAGTCTATAGTCAGCCAAGACTGTATATTTTACAACACTGCTGTAAGCCTATGACCAGAAAAAGACAGCTGAAAGCAATGGCCTAAATAGCCCAATACGGATACAAGTTTGCCAGGTCTCTCACTGGCTGATAAAATCATTTGCTGAGTTTGTGTTTCTCCAGCAAGAAGGTTTCAAGTGGGAGTCAACACCAGAGACAGAAGCTGCATTTTCTCTCCTTGCTGTTCTTTGCTCCCCCTTTTTGTGTGTATGTCTTGTTTTGTCATCTCAGAAATGTGGTTGGACTTTAATAAGAGCAACACCAGCTTCAGCCCATCTCAATGGATTTCTTCTCTTTCCCCCCAAAAAGTAGTTATTACCATCTGCAATACCATTTAATTGACTATCAGAGAAGACGTGTGTGTGTGTGCAGAGGTGGGGGGGTCTTTATAAATACTCCCTTCAGCTAAAGGAACAGGGAACAAAGGATATTGTTAAAATAAACACCAGATATAATGGGCAGGACTAGAAATCAAAAGTTCCCTGTTCCTAGTATCTTGCTCAGTCCACCAAACCATAATGTCATCCAGGCAAGCTAGTGCCCACATGCAAGGGGACAGACAGAACCTCCTGAGCAGCCTAAAGGCCGGAAGGGAGCACGCTGTATTCTCTCTAAGGACCATTTTCACTTGCTCAAGGATTGGCAATGACAGGTTTTGGCAAGAGCCATCTCCTACTCTCCTTTGGCTCAGGGTCCAGAGTCCACAGCCTCTAAAATTTCAGACTGTCTGGTTCTGGATTTTGGTCCATCTCTGGAAGCAATGTGATCTTCACATTTAGTCCTTTTATGTCTCTTACTGATGTAAGCAGAGTCAGGATGAGCTCTACCCTGACATCTGGTGGTGAATTATGGCGAGTGTGGAAAAAAACTCCAGGGGCTGATCTTGTTTGCATAGGCCAGAGGTTCCCAAACTTATTTGGCCTACCGCCCCCTTTTCAGAAAAAAAATTACTCAGCGCCCTCCTTTTCAGAAAAAAATTACTCAGTGCCCCCCTGGAAATCTACCTTCTTTAAGCGAACAAACAGAAAGATGCAGTGACAAATTTGTGTTCTTTTATGTATCTATATTTCTACCTACGTCCTACAATATAGTAAAGAAAGATGTGTTATTAGAATATCGCCCACGACATCAGGTATACAGTGGTTTTTGTGTAAGATCGCAAAGGACAACCAAACTAAAATACTAATGATACTAATAAACTGGGTTTTGTTCTTCGCTCAGCATTAGATATATGTATTTGATATTAAACTGTCAAATATCAAACTAAATTTATCAAGAAATAATTAATTAAAAATAATCAATATGCAATTAAAAATCAGTTAATAGTTTTAATTTAGTTTGCCCTTATTTAAATAATTGTTCCTTATTAACACACGCCTTATTTACCAATTAACACAGATGATTCGATAGATATAAATAAATGTTAATAGTTAACAGTTTTTTTACGATTTCATTCCCGTTTTCGTTAATATTGTAATAAAAAATATGACAAATATATTGACTGTACACTTCAAATAGTACTGTACCGACACAAGCCTGCTACGATTTTATTATTAGTAAGCACTAGAGACACAGAAACGTACGGTAGATATGTAAGAAAATGTATAAAAATACTCACGTGTAAATTGCTGTTTTATTGAAACAACAATAATACAATTTGCTTTGTACGTGATCCGTAATCCGTAAAGATCGAAGGTATTGAATATAAATAAAAAATTTTAAATACTTATTGCACTATTGTTAACTGCTTTTTACACAATTAAGAAACAATCTAAATTAGATTTCATACATGTCGCCTATTTATAGTATCGTATTGTAAACAAGTCATTACACGCACATATTCCTGCCGATGCATGCTGGACTTCCCGACAATGCGCGACACGCTCGCCTGCCAACACTTGCTTGTTAAGAGCTGTTGGCGGACTTGACACCTGATCGGTTATAATTTGTGAATTTATTTGGAAAATAAAGTAATCACTACAACTTTATCTCTATGTTACACAACAGATGAAACATGTACGAACGGTTTTTCAAAATTTTCTTATATTCTTTCTTTATGCTTCCACCGCCCCCTTATTTTTATTCAACGCCCCCCAATTGCACCCGAGGCTACTACTGCCCCCCTGGATCGTTCCAGCGCCCCCCAGGGGGCGGTATCGCCCACTTTGGGAACCTCTGGCATAGGCACACCCACTCGCCTGGCATGAAACAACAGCAACTAAAAGTGGTTACTTTGGCTGGTGTGGGATCCCCAGTTTTCTCTGTTATTGGGGCAGGAAGAATAAAGTTGTTACCCTAATTCTGTGAATTAAGGCCAGTGAAACTGTTGTATGACAGAAGGACTGAGTGAGTCCTTCACCATTACCTAAGTAGCACTTGCTTGACAAGGGGCATGGGTTACAAAACCCAGTGAATGGAGAGAGGATGGGAACAGGTGTTTGTACCTGATGGTATGGGCCCCTCTCTGAGGGGTTGAAACACCAATTGCACTATCTCCTCTCTCCACTGTTGAATATCAGAGCTAACTTTGATTCCATTAGAAGTCTAGTTACAGACTGCTGAGCTGAATTCGCTTTGGGCCAATGGTGCACTAGCACTGGGGCTCCCCTACTATGAGCTGAAATTGCTAAGAGCTAAAATCACAAAAGAGCTAAAGTTATTAAGAGCTGAGATCACTAAGGCTGTGTTAACTAGTGGGGGAGCCTGAAGCTATATTGCTAAGCGGCTGGCGGAGCAGCTAGCAGAGTGGAGCCTTGCGGGATGGTTGGAGTGGAGCTAAGCGACTCACAGGTTGGTGAGCAGAGTGGAGCAGCTGCCAGAGCAGTTCGTGGGATGGCGGGAGCAGCTCACGGGGCAGCTGGTGGAGTGGAGCGGCTCGTGGTGAAGGCTGTGGCAGAACCCCGTTGGCCTTGGATCACGTAAGGTGCCCCTTAACACCCTGTGTGCCCCCCCCTGAACTCTGGCGCTGCACTGACCAGGGACAGAGACTTTGGGGGATTGTTGGACTTTTGGGACTTTGGTGATCCTTGGGTTGCTCATGGTTTGTGTTATGAATCCTGTTTGTGGTGTTTTTCCAATTTAATGCTGATGTCATTTACCTCATGTTACTAAACATTTTCTGTTACACTCAGACTCCGTGCTTGCGAGAGGGGAAGTATTGCCTCTTAGAGGCACCCAGGGGGTGGTGTGTAATTGTCCCAGGTCACTGGGTGGGGGCTCGAGCTGGTTTTGCATTGCGTTATTGAAACGGAACCCCTAGATACAGATCCCGGCCCTTGTTGCTGCCAACTTAGATGGGCAGAAGGGTTACACTGAGAAGGCTTAGAAGTAGCAAACTCAACCCACAGAGAGAAGGAATATCTAGCATTGCTCTGGAATGTATCTGTCTAGCCCAGTGGTCTCCAAACTTTTTTGATTGCACACCCCTGTCAGTAAAAAAATGTTGAGCACACACCCCCTGCTGCGCCGAAGCGAAAAAATAAAACAAAACAAAAAAAAACCCCACCACTCGGACTCCCACCTGACGAAGCAAAGAAAAAAAAAAGTGCTCTTCCTGCCACGCACCCCCAAGGATCCTCTTGCACACCCCACTTTGGAGACCACTGGTCTAGCCTACTGCAGAGCAGCATGGAGAGAGTTTTGCCCAGCCTTTCCTTGAATGAAAGGGCAGACTGAGATCCAACATGGTGCTTTAGAAGGGGGAAGATACAAGACAAAGGCAAACTGCTGCCCTTGAAGGGAAGTTACCTGCTGAAAAAGGCATGAATGCCTCATTCTTCACAAACTTTCCATCTGTGGTGAGGAAATGCTGAGGATAGAATTCTCCAGGCTTCTCCCACCGAGTCTTATTACACAACACAGAGGCCAGTAAGGGGATGATATAAGTACCCTAAAAATCATCACAAAATAAAAATTAGAACAGTCAAAACTTTTCCACTGAACTGTGATTTAAACCAAAAAAAAAAAAAAAAAGGCATTTTGTTGGCAACAAAAAAATTTGTGGAAAAATTCCATTTTTGGCAAAATTTCCACAAACTAAATATTTTACTAACAGCCAACATTTTTACTAAGAACTGTTTTTGAAAATAGAAAATTTTCACCAAAAATGATTTTCAAATCAAGACACAGCTTGTTTTTTCCTGGAAATTTCTATGAAATTGAAAAAATCCCAACCCTCAATTAAAAATAAAACCCTTACAATAATCCCATTGCATTTTTCTACCAGCTCTAATAAAAGTATCAGATTGACCATAAACTGTGAGGTTCATTCAGAAAGATAACGGGCCAGATCATCAGGTTTCATTGAGGTTTTTAAGGTCAGGCTTGACAAAGCCCTGGCTGGGATGATTTAGTTGGGGATTGGTCCTGCTTTGAGCAGGGGGTTGGACTAGATGACCTCCTGAGGTCCCTTCCAACCCTGATATTCTATGATCAACTGCTGTAAACTAGCATAGCTCTGCTCACTTCATTTGCACCAGCTGAGGATCTGACCGAGGACCAGTATCCTGCAGATATATCCCTTCCAGGGGTGCCCAGAGCTGGGGCTCTTTCCACTTCCCACCCTGCCTTGTTAATAACACTGCTCCACAGCCAAAATGCTTCTGAAATAAATGTAGTCAAACTTACTAATTCTGGTCACTGAGAACGAAAATGATGCTTAAAATTGTTGATTAGCTCTAGTTTTCAAGATATGCTATTGGGTCAGTATATACGACCCTTGACTTGGGAATGGCATAAGATAAGTGAGTTATAAAGGGAAGGGATCTCAATTTAAACCAGAAATGACTAAAATACATCTTTGACTGGATCTATGAATAAATCTATGACTGGGTTTGGACAGTACTTGCTTTTTAGGCAAAACAATGAATGATGCAATCTGAAGCTGGTATTGCGTCATCCGTGATATGAATTGCATCATGTTATTCCTAGAAGTCATGGATGATGCAATCATAACGAAGCTTACATCACTCTGCTGGACAAATTGCCCTATATCAGTTCTAGAAATCATATAGTGTCGTGCTCTCTTATTTGTCAGTGTTTGATTTTGCAAAGGGACACATTTCTGTTTAGCCAAAGTGAGCAGAGATGCCTCGTACTTGTGTGAACAGTGCAGATAACTTCTGCTATGTTTGTGGTGAAGTGACTTTTGCATCACAAAAGCGCAGTATAACCACTATGGTTAAGAAAGCCTATCACCTTTATTTTGGCTGCAAAGTTGGAGATCAGGACAAGAGGTGGGCCCCACACATATGCTGCAACACAACAAATCTTCGCCAGTGGTTGAACAGGAAAAGGAAATCTATGCCTTTTGCAGTGCCAATGATTTGGAGAGAGCCAACAGATCATACCAGCAATTGTTACTTCTGCATGGTGCCTCCAGTTGGGAAAGGTGTGTCAAAGAAGAAAAAGTGGACTGTGCGTTATCCAAACATTCCATCAGCTATACGCCCAGTACCCCACGGAGAAGGACTGCCGCTTCCTGATGCACCAGAATCATTCTCACTTGAGTCAGACGAGGAAGAGGAAGAGGATGAAACTTCTGGTCCTGAACCATCAATGTCACAGGACCCACATTTTCTTCCATCCTCCTCCTCTGAACCACACCTCATAACACAAGGTGAACTGAATGACCTTGTCAGGGATTTGGAACTACCCAAGAGTAAGGCAGAGCTGTTGGGCTCCAGACTACAGCAGTGGAATCTCCTGGCAGGTGATGTTAGGGTTTCCATGTTCCGTGACCGTCAAAAGGATCTTGTCCCATTCTTCTTCATGGAAGGTGATCTTATAGCCTGCAACAACATCAATGGTGTGATGGCAGCCCTCAACATCATTCACGATCCAGATGAGTGGAGACTGTTCATTGATTCAGCGAAGACAAGTCTTAAAGCTGTTTTACTGCATAATGGCAATGTTTTGCCATCAATTCCAGTTGGTCATGAAGTCCATATGAAGGAAACCTATGACAACACGAAACAACTTTTGAGGTTCATAAACTATGACCAACATCAGTGGCAGCTTTGTGGCTATTTGAAGGTTGTTGCTCTCTTGCTTGGTCTGCAGATTGGATACACAAAGTACTGCTGTTTTCTCTGTGAATGGGATAGTCGTGCAAGAGATTCCCACTACATCAAGAAAGATTGGCCACTCTGACAGTCATTGGAGCCTGGGAGGAAAAGTGTTCAGCATCCACCACTTGTTGAATCAAGGAAGATTTTGTTACCACCCTTACACATCAAGCTGGGTCTGATGAAGAACTTTGTCAAGGCCATTGACAAAACACAAGCAGCTTTCAAGTACCTCCGTGGAAAATTTCCAAGGTTAAGTCAAGCTAAGATAAAGGAAGGTGTCTCTGTTGGTCCTCAGATTCGTGAACTTCTTTGAGATGATGCATTTGACCATGCACTGCGTGGCAAGGAAAAGACGGCATGGAAAGCCTTCCAGTTAGTGGCAATAAATTTTCTCAGAAACAACAAGGCAGACAACTACAGGTTGTTGGTGGAAAACCTCCTCAAGGCATACAAAAGCCTTGGTTGCACCATGTCACTAAAAATAATTTTTTTTGCACTCTCATCTAGATTTTTTTCCACTGAGCTGCGGAGCAGTGAGCGACAAGCACGGTGAGCGATTTCACCAAGACATTGCAACAATGGAGAAACGCTATCAGGGCAAATGGAGCCCATTAATGCTTGCAGACTATTGCTGGACAGTGACAAGAGATGCTCCATTTAATGAATACAAGAGACAAGCCAAGAAGCGCCAAGTAGACACTGAATAGGACTAAACTATGTACATAATAGTTTTTTGCCTTTTGTTTCATAATACATTTTATTTATATAACCCTTTTGCTGATTTTTAAAGTGTTACATATCAGGACAGGTGAAATATTATCATGTAAAGCAACCATAAACACATGAAAAGACCTAGGTTTACAATTTATGATTAAAACTCTACTATCTACACAATATCCATAGACATAAAATGTAAAAATTTAAATATCTTAGAAACAGTAGCCAATCAGTTGTTTTAATTGTCATATTTGAATTCAGCACATCAAAATACATAATAAATAGCACATTTTATCTCTGAAGCAGACGACTTCTCAAAAATTGTAGACCAGTGTATTTCATGTCTTCATAATTGACAAACTCAGGACAGCATCCTCCTGCCCTCTTTCCCATAAGCATGTCACAGGTTTGAACCAGAGCACTGCAGACATCACTTCATGTGTTACTTTGTAGTTTGTCTTATCTGAGCTCAGCAGCTAAGAAGTTTGAAGTCTGTGGATGGGAGTTGTCCAGATGAAGTCAAGAATGCTGCCAGAAGTGGTGGGGCTGGCTTTCTGCCCTGTGAGCCAGAACTGACTGTGTTGGGGAGGAGGCTGTTGTTTGGGAAGGACTCGGCTTCAGTGAACTCATCACCACATGTGAAGCCAAAGTGCTCACAGAGCATTCAATCTGCTGTCAGTTTCATGATAGAACATCTTTAGTTCTCATAAGTTAAAGAGAAAAAGAAATATTCAAAAAACGTCCTCCCTTCTCATTCAAATCTGCTTCTGTGATCGTGTCTTTCTCTAGGGTTGTATTAGCCCCAATGAGGAGAAGGGCCTACTATTTTATCAAGAGCTATCAGAGTAACTCCTTTAGCTGCAGTTAGATGAGCTGGTACTTTTGATGCTGAAGCCCCCAGGTTCAATCCCTACTGATCACCATGGTGTTTATGTGCATGAGGTCATGTGATTTCTGGTCTGGAGGAATTTAAATAATCCATTGTTATTCATTTTAAGTGGTGAGTTTGAAGGTCCTGGTAATTAAAGTATCTCTTAACAACTTACTTTAGGAATAACATAGCCATTAAGTCTGACATCCTCAGTAATCTCATGAGGCAAGCTCATTGGCAGGATATTAGCAAACCTCTGAATTTCATGGATGACAGCATCCATATATGGCATTTGTGTCCGATGTTCATAACGAAGCTGGGCAGATCCTATAACTCTTTCAACCTCTTCATGGACTTTTTCTGAACAATTAAAAGAGAGTGAAAGCAGGTGCTCAGATACTATGGTGGTGGGAACCCCTATGAGAAACTAGACACAGAGAAGAAAACATACAACTGACACCTGCTTGTGATGGGGCAGCCCCGGCAGCGCCAGACAGCTCTGTCGGCGGAAGTCCCGCCCCGCTCGTACTGGGCATGCTCTAAATGCTCAGGGAGTATAAAAAGAGGGAACTCAGCTCAGTCTGGGCTGGTGGCCGCAGGTGAAGCACCTATAGGGAGAGCTCTGGCAGAGGACCTGCCCGCATTCCTGAAGCTACAGGGAACCGAGGCCTCTCCAGGCCAGTGCGAAGTCCCACTGCGGGAGAAACCAGAGGAGGCAACAGACCCCGAAACTCGCGGAGAACCAGGGGACCCGTGGGAGACCCCAATGGCTGACCTGGTAGGAAGCGACCCGGGGGGAGTGACAGACTGGTATCTCGGCCCCGGTAAGCCTCAGCGTGTTTCAGTAGGACCCCCCTACTTGTTACTGAGTCAGTAACAAGGTCCTACTGCCCTGGGACGAGGGCTAATTCCCTGGACTCTGGCCACTAGACCGTGCTGCCCTGGAACGAGGGCTAACTCTGTGGACTCCGGCCACTAGGCCGTGTGGCCCTGTGATGTGTGGGTTAAACCCTCACATGTGGTGGAGAATGCGGGCACTGATTTGGCCCTGTTAAAAAGGTCCAGCAACAGGAGGTTAAGCCGAGGGATCCCCCATTTATCCTCACGATGGAGGCAGAGAAGCTCCTGAAATGGATGCTGGAAAAGCAGCAAAAGCAGGCAGCCCAACAGCAGCAGCAGCAGGTGCAGATGATGCAGCAGATGATGAGCCAGCAGCAGCTGTTGATAACCCAGCACCAGGAGCAAGAGCAGCAACTCCTTCGAAAATTAATGGCCCAGCAGCAGACGCAACAGGAACGCCTGGTGCAGCAGGTGGCTATGCTACTACACCTGGCGGGAACTGCACCTGCCACACCCACTGGGGCCGGACCTAGGGAGGCCTTGGGGGAACTGCCGGTACACCTCACCAAGATGGGGCCTGAAGACGACCCGGAGGTGTTCTTGGTGATGTTCGAGCAGGTAGCGACCACCGCCAGGTGGCCCCCAGAACATTGGGCCACTCTACTAGCCCCCTGTTTGACGGGACAAGCTCAGGCCGCCTATCATAGTCTCGATCCCCAGGAAGCCCTGGAGTACTCCCGAGTGAAGGCGGCCATCTTAGACCATACTGGCATCAACCCAGAGACCTATTGCCAGCGCCTCCACCAGGACCAGTACCCTACCCCGGGGCTCGACCCTTGGCAGTGGCCCAACGCATCCGAGACCACTGTTGGAAGTGGTTGAACCCGGAGGCCCCAGGTGGCGGAGATAGTGGCACTGGAACAGTTCACTCAGATCCTATCCCCGGGAGGAAGGGCCTGGGTATGAAGACATCGACCGGCAACCTTGGCCGCGGCGGTGGCCTTGATGGAGGACTACTTATCCGCCGAGGGGGCCGAGGCGCCACCCTGAGTAGCCGGGAACCCTGGTCATAAGGGCGGGGCAGGAAGAGGGAAGCTCCGCAGGGTGGGACTCCAGGAGCCACCGGCGGGAGCCCGTCCTGTGTTTCCAAAGCTCCCTAACTCTGAGCCCAGACACAAGGTACCCCAGGTAACGACCCGGAGGGAGCAACAACCCCGAGAGCGAGGGAGCCTCCGAGGGGAGGCCCAGGGCCTGCCGAGGCCCGAGAGAGGTGCTGGGAGTGTGGACAAGAAGGACACTTTCGCCAGGAGTGCCCCTTCATGGACTGCAGCTATGGACAAGATTGGGTGGCCGGACAGAGGGCTCGGAGGAGGGGAACAGGAAAGGTGGTAGTCCCCATCCAGGTCGAGGGAATCCCCGCGAATGCCCTCATGTACTCCGAGTGCAGCCAGACCCTCATATGGGAGGGGCTAGTCCCAGACCTCAACCTCTCAGGCCCCCCGATCCACCTACAATTCATACATGGGGACATCCGCCCTTACCCCACAGCCTGGGTGAAAATAGAAGTAGGTGGCCGGGAGGAGGGCCTCCGGGTGGGCGTAGCCCCCAGGCTGGCTTACCCTGTGGTACTGGGACGGGATTGGTCCGGCTTCGGGCGGGTTCTCCTGAAGTACCAGCCGTCCAAACTCTGACCAGACAGGACTAGGCCTCCGAGAGCAGGATTGCTCGGACGCCTACTGAGGATTGACCCAGGTGAGGGGACCGCAGCGTCAGAGGAGACCTCCGAGGATTACCCCACCGACAGGCCCCGCTCGGTGGAAGATGCCCAAGCGGAACTGGAGCGAGATGTGGACTTCATACAGGAACAGAGAGAGGACCCGACCCTAAGTAGAGCCTGGGAACAGGCCACCGAACCGGACCCCGAGGGAGACCCGACTCCGTGGCCTCCACAGGGCCCCCGCTTTGAGATATGGAGGGAAAGCCTGTATCATATAGCGCAGGAACCCCAGACACAAGAGACGTTCTGTCACTTGTTGGTGCCCCGGAGGCTGTGACAAGGCCTCTTACAGCTAGCCCATGCAAATGCTTGGACAGGACACCTGGGGCAGGAGAAGACCCTCCAGAGGGTGGCTCACCGGTTCTTCTGGCTGGGCATACACTGAGAGGTTAGGGACTATTGTGCATCATGCCTGGAATGCCAGCGAGCAGGACCAAAAGGGTAGTCTGAGCACCCCTGGTGCCCATGCCAGTTGTCGGCATACCCTTTGAGTGGATTGGGATGGACCTCATTGGCCCCCTCGAAAGAAGCAAGATGGGGAACCGCTTTATCCTAGTGATTGTAGATTACATGATGCGCTACCCGAAAGCAGTTCCCCTAAAAACGGCGACAGCACTGACAATTGCCAATGAACTAATGAAGATTTTTGCTAGGGTCGGGATACCTGCGGAAATACTGACCGACCAGGGCACGAATGCATCCTCCAAACTAATAGCTGAACTGTGTCGCCTCCTCCACATACGGACACTCCAGACGTCTGTTCACCATCCTCAGACCGATGGCCTTGTGGAACGCTTCAATAGCACTCTAAAATCTATACTACGGAAGTTCGTGGAGGAGGACCCCTCACATTGGGATGCCCTGTTGCCAGCCTTGCTGTTCGCCATACGAGAGGTGCCCCAGGCGTTGACGGGGTTCACACCCTTTGAACTCTTGTATGGGAGGCAGCCCAAGGAGATCTTGGACCTTCTGAAGGAGGAGTGGGAAGCCCAGGAGACACGAGTTCTTGGGACTACCCAATGTGTGTTACACCTCCGCGAATGGCTCCAAACACTAGGGGCCTTCACCCGGGAGAACCTGATACAGGTCCAAGCGGGCCAAGAACGTCTCTACAACCGTGGAACTGGAGGGAGGAGTTTCGGCCCAGGCGACCGGGTGCTGCTCTTGTTGCTCTCGGCAGAGTCAAAACTTTCTGGCCAAGTGGCAGGGCCCCTACGAGGTAGTCCGATGAGTGGGGCCAGTCGACTATGAGGTCAAACTACCGGGGCGACAGAAGGAGACATGTATATACCATGTGAATTTCCTGAAGACCTGGAAGACCAGGGAAACCCTGTTTATTGGCCCATCCACCCCGGAATCAGAACTTGGACCCCTAGTGGGAGATACATCCGATCCAAGGCTGATGACGCTTGGGTCAGGCCTCACCCCCAGACAGCGAGAACAACTACAACGACTAGAGGGGGAATTCCCGGAGGTTTTATCCGCCCGCCCCGGACGAATGACTCTGATGAATCATCATATTGCCACCAACACCGGTCAAAGGGTGAGAGACAACCACCGGCCATTACCCAGGAAAATGTGGGACACGGTCCGGCAAGAACTAGATACAATGCTGGAGATGGGGGTCGTGGAGGAATCGACATGTGAGTGATGCAGCCCCATCGTCTTAGTCCCAAAACCCGATGGGACTACCCAGTTTTGCATCGAATTCAGAAAGGTCAATGCCATCTCCCGCTTCAATGCATACCCAATGCCGAGGGTAGACGAATTGCTGGAACGGCTTGGGGGAGCAAGGTATTTGTCAACCATAGATCTAACTAAGGGATACTGGCATATCCCCCTCACACCAAACTCACGGGAGAAGACGGCCTTCCCTACACCCTTTGGCCTCTTCCAATTTGTAACGATGCCATTCGGGCTACACTGAGCCACCGCTACATTTCAGCGCTTGATGAATGAGGTCCTACTCCCCCACGACCAGCATGCGGCGGCATATATAGATGACATCGTGGTCTACAGCCACAACTGGGAGGACCATCTACACCATCTTAAAGGGGTGTTGCAAGCCCTCAGAGGGGCCGGCCTCACGGCTAACCTGGCATAGTGCCACCTAGGACAAGAAGAGGTAACCTACCTGGGATACACAGTAGGAGCGGGGAAGTTAACACCCCTAATTAGCAAGGTGCAAGCACTCAAAGAGGTACCCGTCCCCAAGACAAAGAAACAAGTACGCCAGTTTTTGGGACTAGCTGGCTATTACTGCCATTTCGTTCCGGATTTCGCATCCATAGCCGCCCTCCTGTCGGACCTGACGAAAAACTCTCAGCCTCGACAGGTTCAGTGTCCGAACAATGCGAGAAAGCCTTTGAGACACTAAAGGAACGGCTCCCACAGGAACCCGTCCTATGACACCCAGACTTCCTGAAGAAATTTATACTGCAAACTGACACATCGGAAGTAGGCTTGGGGGCAGTGCTGTCCCAAGAAGTAGATGGGGAGGAACACCCAGTGCTATATCTGAGTCGTAAACTGTTCCCTTGGGAACAACATTATTCGACAATAGAGAAAGAGGCTCTGGTGGTACGATGGGCCATCGGCATCCTGCATTATTACCTGCTGGGGAATAACTTTAAGTTGATCACGGATCATGCCCACCTACAGTGGATACACAGTATGAAGGATGCGAACCCCAGGGATTATGCAACATTAATGGCCAGCTGAACCTGGTTTCGTGTAAGATCTTCCATGATGCTCCTTGGTGAACCAGAGTGTACATACCAAGATCAGTATATGCTTGTAACCCAGTTGGCATTGAGGGGTTTTAGGGTCACACCCCCCATACTAGGGTTCTCTATTCTCCCTGTAGCGCTGCGGCAACTCACCCCTGCAGCACCTCCTGTCGATCGTCCTGGGAATTAGCTCTTTGACACAGGAGCGCCCTCTGCAGGCCGGTGTCCTGCTTGCCGGTGGGCCCGAGTCTCTCCTGGACCCCGGTGCCCCTTTCAGGCTAGGGTGCTGCCCCCTGCAGTATCCCACAGTCTCGCTGGGTCTCCCCTCCCCGGGGAACCCCTAACCCCCTATCCGCACCTCGCCTCAGTCTTTGGCTACTGCCAGTCACCATCTAGCCCCCATTCACCGGGGCGGACTGCAGTATATAAGCCATTCATCATTGGCAAGGAGGGTTTGGACTTGCTGCCTCTGACTATCCTTGGGCTGCCCCTCTGCAACCCCAGTACCCTTTCCGGCCTTTAACACAGCTTGCAGCCTGGGGGGTTTCCAGGCTGGAGCTCCCCCAGCTCCTCTAGCCTTCCCCCAGCGCTGCTCCACTCTAGGTACTCTTTCTCAGCTCCTAAGCAGACAGGCCCTTCTCCCTCAAGAGCTAGAGGGAGAGTCCTCTCAGCTCCTGGCTTCACTGGCTTTTATAGGGCCAGCTGCAGTCTGATTGGGGCATGGCCCAGCTGCGGCTGCTTCCCCAATCAGCGAGCCTTTAGCTCGCAGCCCCAGCCCTCTCCCAGGGCTGGCTTCAAGCCCTTTCAGGGCAGGAGTGGGTGACCAGCCCGCCCACTTCCCGGAATCCAAGAGGTACACACACACACCTCATGCCATGGCCTGTGTGCATGTCCCTCGCCCCCATTTCCCACCATTCCCACTTCTCAACCATCATTCTTCTTTCTGTCTGGACACTAAGTCATTCAGGCTGTCAAAGGAGTTAGATAAACACTTGGCAGGAATGGTCTAGTTGTTACTTAGTCCTGCTTTGGGTGCAGGGGACAGGACTAGAACTAGATGACCTATTGAGGCCCCTTCCCGTCCTTACTTCTATGATTCCGTGAAACCTCTTTTTCCTTCACTTCCAGTTCTAGGACTATATTTTGGGGAAATGTACATTAAAAGGCTTTTAAAAAGATGCCAGTGTATTTAATTTATTAAAAGTCTGTTTCCTTAGCTAATTAAGAAAATAATGCATATTAATCTAACATTTGCATGTCTTTATTGTCTCCTATCAGCCCAAATACAGTGATGAATGTATATTGTTTAAATAATCAATTCTGATCACATAACATCTCAAAAGTAGAGTATCTTGTCCTATGGTCACTATCTTTCATCAAGGGTGATGTGGGGGCAATTCCTGGGGCCATGAGTGATAGTCAAGTGGCAGCCAGCAGGAAGTGAGGTGACATACGACCAGGTTTGCGTGAGACATGCCATGGCAGATGTCCCGGTGTTCTGCTCAAACCCCAGTCTCACTAGAACCAGGATAATCCCAGTAAACCAGAATGTGCAGCCATTCAATCCACAGTACTTTTCAAAGGAAGAAGCTACAGATAATGTTTTCATAATGAATGATTTTTCCCTGGCAATAATGGGGTTAAATTAGGCATCATGGGATAGGGAGTGGAGATAAAACATGTTGGGGACAGACATTTTAAACAAAGCTGATCAGTCAGTTTGTGGAGACAGCTAGATTAGGCTGCATTCTTACCATACATTTTTTTGGGAAAATTCCTCCCTAGCTCAATATCAATCCCAAAAAATGACACTGGCAGATCCAATTGTCATACTGCTGCTATTTGTGGTAACTTTTGTCTCTATTCTCACTGTGAAAAGGGGCTGGAATAAGAGAGCCTGCCTGAATTCCCCTCCAGGACCACGACCTTTACCCATCCTTGGAAATCTCCACCAGCTGAACCTGAAGAGACCTTACCGAACTTTGCTTGAGGTAACACTTTCAAATGCGATGGACTGGGCAGATTGTACTTGATCTCATAGTTGTAAATGGCAGATGGAACAATGCAAGCTAAGCAAAATGTAGGAGTCCCCATTTTTAGAAGCAGTGCGCACTGCGAGGGGAAACTCTTAATGCAGACAAAGCGGGCCCTTCAGTCTGCAATTGTATGCTTGTTTATCTAGAACTTTGATGTGTGCTGGGCTAAACTCAACATATCTTAGAGCAGTGCTGCACAAGCCTGTCGCAGGTCACGGAGAGACTGTGACAGAAATGTTCATTAATGATAATAATTAACAATACTTTCAGTACAGGCTAAACCAGGGTGGTGGACATGAAGGGACCCTGCAGGGGGTGCACTTATCCTGCCTGCCCTGGAGCCCCGCCCCATGTAAGCCCCCTGTCTGCAGCAGGAGCAGGTGGGCCTGGCTGGGGGTCCTGCCTCACACAGAGGTGCTGTGTAAATGCCTAGGGGGCAAAGACTAATCCAGTGTTTGCTTTGAATGTATGTTTATCAGGCCTATCTAGCACTTTTATCTCTGTTGGGCTTTATTTAATATATCTTAAAGCAGCGCTGCCAAGCTTGTCACAGGTCACGGAGAGAATGTGACAGAAATGTTCATTAGTGATAATAATTAACAATACTTTCAGTACAGGCTAAACTGGGGGTGGTGGTGGTGGTGGACATGAAGGGACCATGTGGAGAGTGCACTTATTCTGCCTGTCCTGGAGCCCTGCCCCATGGGACTCCCTGCCTGCAGCAGAAGCAGGTGGGGCATGTTTGGGGATAAGCCCCTCTGGGGTCCTCCTGCCTCACACAGAGGTGCTGTGTAAGTTCCCTATGGCCACGGGGGCACTTTCAGCCACTGAGCTGAAGTGGTCTCTGAAGAGTCGCTCCATGCCCCCGGGGAAAGACTAATCCAGTGTTTCTCAAGCGGCCACAAGGGGGTTTTCCTGTGGCCATGACAGCCTCCTAGGTGGTAATGGGGGACGGGGAGACGGCAAAGCATTGGCACAGCCCCTGGAGATGGTGGTGGTGGGGGACAATGCTGCAGGAGGAAGTTGAGTTCTCTTCTGTATCTATGGGGGTTTTAGCCCTGGGGTGGTTGGGAGGTGGGCTCCAGCAGCAGGACTTAGGGAGACTGGCTGTGCAGACCGGGGCTCCAGCCATGGTGCTTCGGGTGCCAACTCCCAGCTCCTGCTCCAGCTCTGGGCTCTGGCCGCTGGCACCAACCCCAGCCCCGGCTTCCAACCCAAAACCCTAGTGGCAGGTGCTGGCCCAGGCACCAATCGCCGGATGCACACGCCAACCCCGAGTCCTGGCCGCTGAGCCTGGGTGCAGATCCCTGGCCCCGGCTGTGTGGCAGCAGGCACTGACCCTGGGCTCTGAGAGACGCTGGCCCTAGGCACCAATCCCCAGCCCCAGTTGCGCAGCAGCGAGTGCTGGTTTTGGCATAGTGGCGGTGGGCACTGAGCCCCGCCTCCGGCCATGTGGCCCTGGGCTCCAGCACCCAGCTCTGGCTGTGTCGCAGCGGGCACTGGCCTTGGGCTCCAGCCTCTGGCCCCAGCTGTGCAGCTCTTGCCAAAGCTCCTGGTTCTGGACACGGGCACTGATCCCTGGGCCTGGCCGTGCAGCTCCTGCCTCTGGCTCCGGGCTCTTGCCTTGCGTGTTGACACCAGGCCACATGGCAGCGGGTGCCAACCCTCAGCTACAGGGCTCACCACCCACCTTCATCTCCCCTGGCTCTGCTGCCTTCCTGGCCCTGCATTCATCCTTTCATCATCCCAGGCCCCCGCTGCCTCCCCCATCCCACATCCAACCCACCATGGCCCCTGTTGACAAATGGAAAGCATGCTGACAAATGGAACTGGGTTCAAGGAAGAGCAACAGAAACAACTAGAGGTCTGGAAAATGCATCATGAAAGATGAGGCCAAAGAAGGCTGGTCTGTTTCACCAAGGGAAAGTTAAGAGGTGACTTGATAGTTTAGAAGCACCTGCACAAGGAGAAGGTATCTGACAATAGGGGGTTCCTGAAGCTAGTCGACAAAGGCATAACGAGATCTAGTAGCTGGAAGACCAAAAGTATAACTGGCTTCAAAAAAGAATAATATAAGTTCATGGAGGATAATAGCCAAGATGGTCAGGGATGCAACCCCATGGTCTGGGTGTTCCAAAACCTCCAACTGTCAGAATCTGGGACTGGATGACCAGGGCAGGATTACTCAAAATAGCCCAGGAATGTTCATTCCCTCTGAAGCATCTGGCACTGGCCACTGTTGAAGAGCTTATATTAGATGGACTGTAACAGTCACATCTCATCACTTGCCTTTTGCTGTATCCCAGGCCCCATCCTTCATCTCTTCCTTGTCTATCTGGGCCTTGATCCTGCAACAGGATTTGCTAGCACAGACTCCTATGCCCATGCAGTCATGCGGAGCCCAATGGTACGTAGATTTTATGCCCCTTGGAGCAAGGCCCATCGTTATGTTCTGTGTTTGTACAACATCTAGCACAATGGAGTCCTGGTCCCTCACAGGGCTCCTAAATGTTATGGTAACACCGATGATAAATAATAATAATGAGAGTCCATGCAGACAGAAGGCTCTGCACAAGCAGCTTTCAAAGCAAGATTGGAGCCAAGATTGTCAGCTATTCGGGGACAGTACTGTGTATTCCTATCTGTCTGCAAAGCACAGAGCATATATTTGGTGATATTCATAATATCAACAATCACAAGCCCATCTACAGAAAAAACACTGATTCACTTTGGCCTTGAAATAAATGTACAGTGTAAGAACTAGGCTCAGTAAAGTTGGTCACAAAATAATTTGTTTATTGTTAATTGTTTTGTTTTTGTTCAAAGATTGAACAAAATAGTGTTTTGTGAAATCCTGACAAATGTCAATAAAAAATCATTTTTGTTAAATTTGTATGTGTGAAAAGGAAATAAGTTCTGTCCAGCTCTAATGGTCAGTATTTGCTGCTAACTGGTATTCTGTAGCCCATTATACTGTCTGTAATTGCTGTATGCGGGTAGAGGTGGATATAGGTCCTTTACAGAATTCCCTCCTGAGGGCAATTCCCAGGGAGCCAAGCAGTGTCTCATTTGTAGAACCTGTTTTTCTTTTAAACAGGGTTACAAAGCTAATGAATTTACACGATAAGTTTGTCATAGACATTAGTGCAAAGCCTGGTCCTATGTTTCAATAAGTAGGACACTAGCCTAGGCCATGGAGACTTGTCTTCAATTCCCTGCTCTGCCAAAGACTTCCTGTGTGACCTTAGGCAAGTCACTCTGTGCCTCAATTCCCTGCCTGTAAAATGGGCTGATAGCACTTCTCTACCTCACAGGGTGCTCTGAGGGTACATTAAAGATTGTTTCAGTGGGCGTTGGACACAGTCTATGTACTCAGCATTCTTAAGCTCTATGCCCATATTATAGCAAAACTTAAAATCTTACAATGCTTTTGCCGAACAAAATAAACAGCAGCAGGAGAGCAGCAGTGTGTATAACTGTCTCTTGTCCGGATGTTGAACCTGGCACTTGTTCAGTCAGCTATATTTGCAGGCAGAAGAAAAAGACACAGCTCTAGCTTGTTGTGACAGGGTCAGTAGCTCACCGCTGCGGCGCCTCCTCCTGGTTGTCTCGGGGAATTAGTTTTAGCCAGTAGAGCGTCCTCTTTGGGTGGCGTCCCGCCTGTCGTCTCGCCTTCGTTGGGTGCGCGGGTTTGCGCTGCTCTCCACGTATGGCGTCCTCTTCCGGAGTACTGCCCTCCGACAGTGTTCCCTGGTCCATTCACACCCCCTTCCGGGGGGGTGGTTAAACAACAGCCCCACACCCTCGAGTCCGATCCTCACAGTCCAGGACCTGGTGTGGTTCTGACCGGCCCCTCCCTGCGGCCCGTGGCTGTGCGTGGGACAGCACAGCAAACAAAGGGGGAAAAAGGGGGGAGGGGGACTCAGGCCCTCCCACTACTCTGAGTCCCGGTCCAGAGGCCCTCGGGCGACAGTCTCACTGTCTTCCTTCTCCTTCCTCCTCTGACTATCCCTCTGGACCACTTCCCCAACAGCCCTTCGCTACGCTAGGCCTCCTCCTCCCAGGCCTGCCGCCTAGCAGGCTATGGAGTGGGCCCTTCTCCCACTCTCTCAGGCTGGCCTGCACTGCGCTGTCCGTGGTGCTGGCCTCCCAGCTCTGGAGACAGACCTTCCCCTCTGAAGGCCTGGGACAGACTGACTGCTCCTGCTCTGGGCAGCCTTTTATATGGCTAAGCCGGGCCCTGATTGGCTCCCAGTAAGCCCTCTCCTGATTGGCCGCGCGTCTATGCAGGCGCCTAGGCCTGCCGCAGCCCAGTCTCTCTGGGTGTGGGGTAATCGCCCCACCACACACCCTCCCCCTTAAGAACCCTCCCGGGGGGGGGTATCCTAACCGGCCTGATGGCCTAGAGCTCGGAAAGCAGCCTTTGTCCCACAGTGGCTCGGCTTACCGGCTCAAAGTCTAGGAACTTAGCCCTTGTCACTGGGCCCTATGGCCTACTGGCCCCAAAGTCCTGGAAATTAGTCTTTGCCAACGGGCAACCCGGCTTATCCACCGTCTCAGCGGGGGGGTCCCACCGAAACACGCTGAGGCTTACCGGGTCCGACGTACCAGTCCATCTCTTCCCTTAAGCTGCCTCCTATCCGTTCCACTGCTGGAGTGTCCCACGGGTCTCCTGATTCTCCACGGGTCTCGTGGTCCACTGCCTCGGCTGGTCCCTCCCACAGTGAGGCTCCCTCTCGACCTGGAGGAGTCGCAGTCCTCGGCGGTTCCAGGAGTGTGGGCTGGTCCTCCACCGGGGCTTCCCGCAAGGGTTCTCCTCCCACGGCCGTCGGCCTAGGCTGGGGTATGCTCCCTCCTCTCGCACTCTCTGTGCATTTGGGACACACCCCGTACAAGCGTGACGGATCCTCTGCCGTCAGGGCTAACTGTTTAGGGCCTCGGCAGTTGGATGGGAGCTTGACTGCCCCCTCGCAGACCACCCCCTGCGCTAAGGATCCCCCTCCTTGATCCGATTCTTCGCCCTCCTCCCCTAGCCTGGAGAAGAAATCGGCGTTAGTATGGGCCTTACCCGGTCGGTGGAGCATCTGGAAGTCGTAAGGCTGGAGGGCGAGGTACCACCGCATAATTCTAGCGTTCGTGTCTTTCATGCTGTGGATCCATCGCAAAGGGGCGTGATCTGTGATTAATTTAAAACTATTCCCTAGCAGATAGTAACGGAGGGCGTCGATAGCCCACCGTACCGCCAGGGACTCTCTCTATCGTTGAGAAGTGTCTTTCTCGGGGGAACAGCTTCCGACTTAAATACAGTACTGGGTGTTCCTCCCCGTCTACTTCCTGGGAGAGTACTGCGCCTAGGCCGACTTCCGAAGCATCTGTTTGTAGTATAAACTCCTTCGTGAAGTTGGGGTGTCGTAATACTGGTTCTTGAGTGAGCCGTTCCTTGAGTGTGTTAAAGGCTCGCTTGCATTGCGTAGTCCACTGTACCTGTCGAGGTTGGGAGTTCTTCGTTAGGTCTGACAGGGGGGCGGCTATAGATGCGAAGTCTGGCACAAAACGACGATAGTACCCAGCTAATCCCAAAAACTGACGCACTTATTTCTTCGTCGTGGGGGCGGGTACATCTCTGAGGGCTTGTACCTTGCTAATCAGGGGTGTTAGTTTCCCCCCTCCTACTGTGTATCCCAGGTAGGTCACTTCTTCTTGGCCTAAGTGACATTTCGCCGGGTTAGCTGTTAGGCCGGCCGCTCTGAGGGCTTGTAGCACTGCTGCCAGGTGGTGTAAATGGCTCTCCCAGTCGAGGCTGTAAACCACAATATCATCTATGTACGCCGCCGCGTATTGGTCGTGGGGTTGGAGGACCTTGTTCATCAAGTGTTGAAACGTGGCCGCCGCTCCATGTAACCCGAACGGCATGGTTACAAACTGGAAGAGGCCGAAAGGCGTAGGGAAGGCCATCTTCGCTCGGGAGTTTGGCGTCAGTGGGATCTGCCAATATCCTTTAGTCAAATCTAAGGTTGACAGGTACTTGGCTCCCCCGAGGCGCTCTAACAGTTCATCCACTCTCGGCATTGGATAGGCATCAAAACGGGAGATAGCGTTGACCTTCCTGAAATCGATGCAAAACCGAGTCGTCCCGTCTGGTTTCGCATCTAGGACGATAGGGCTTCGCCACTCGCTCGTCGACTCCTCTACCACTCCCATCTCTAACATCGTCTCTACCTCCCGTCGCACTGTATCCCACATTTTCTTGGGCAACGGCCGGTGGTTATCCGTCACCCTCTTCCCGGGGTCGGTGGCGATATGATGACTCAAAGTCGTCCGGCCCGGGTGGGCCAATAAAACGTCCGGAAACTTCTCTACCACCCGTTGTAGTTGCCCCCTTTGTCTGGGGCTGAGGCCTGACCCCAGCGTGGCCGGTCCGGGGTCGGGAAGGTCCCCTGCTAGGGGTCCAAGTTCCGAATCTGGGGTGGACGGGCCAATGAACATGGCTTCCCGGGTTTTCCAGGCCTTTAGAAGGTTAATGTGATAAATGCGTGTCTCTTTCCATCGCCCAGGTAGTCTGACCTCGTAATCGACTGGTCCCACTCATCGGATCACTTCATAGGGACCCTGCCATTTGGCCAGGAGCTTCGACTCGGAAGAGGGCAGTAAAAGCAGCACCCGATCGCCTGGGGCGAACTTCCTCCCTCTAGCCCCTCGATTATAGAGGCGCTCCTGACATGCCTGGGCCCGTTCCAGGTTTTCACGGGCGAAGGCCCCTAATGTTTGGAGTCGCTCCTGGAGTTGTAGCACATATTGTGTGGTCCCAAGGACCCGTGTTTCCTGTGTTTCCCACTCCTCTTTCAGGAGGTCCAGTATTCCTCTGGGCTGCCTGCCATATAGGAGCTCGAAAGGCGAGAACCCCGTCGAGGCCTGTGGTACCTCTCTTATTGCAAACAGCAGGGCCGGCAACAAGGTGTCCCAATGCGAGGGGTCCTCCTCCACAAACTTCCGCAACATGGCTTTTAGCGTACCATTGAACCGCTCTACCAAGCCATCGGTCTGCAGATGGTACACCGATGTCCGGAGGGTCTGGATATGGAGGAGGCGACATAGCTCAGCTATTAACTTGGAGGACACATTGGTGCCCTGATCCGTCAATATTTCCCCGGGTATCCCAACCCGGGTGAAAATCTTTACCAATTCCCCCGTAATGGTCGGTGCCGTCGCTGCCTTTAGGGGAACGGCTTTGGGATAGCGTGTTGCGTAGTCCATGGCTACTAATATAAAGCAGTTCCCTGTCTTACTTCGCTCAAGGGGGCCGACAAGGTCCATCCCGATCCGTTCAAAGGGTACCCCCACGACTGGCATGGGTACCAGGGGTGCAGGGGCTACCCCTTTCGGTCCTGCTCGCTGGCATTCTGGGCATGAGGCGCGAAAGTCTGCCACTTCCCGGTGGATGCCTGGCCAGAAAAACCGGCGGGCCACCCTCTGTAGGGTCTTCTCACGTCCCAGGTGTCCGGCCCAAGGGTTTGCATGGGCTAAGTGGAGGAGGCCGGCTCGCAGTCTCCGGGGTACCAACAGCTGGCAGAACGTCTCCCGTGTCTGGGGTTCCTGTGCTATCCTGTACAGGCAGTCCTGCCGTACCTCGAAACGGGGGCCCTGCGGAGTCCTTAGTGTCCCGTCACCCTCAATAGCAGGGTTGGTGGCTTGTTCCCAGGCGCGGCTTAGGGTTGGGTCTTCTTGTTGCTCCCGTAAGAAGTCTCCGTCGCGCTCTAACTCTACCCGGGCGTCCTCCACCGAACGGGGTCTGTCTCCAGGACAACTCGCAGGAGTCTCCGTCGTCAAGGAGGTCCCCTTGCCGGGGTCATCCCTTAGCCTGCGCCCAAGCAGCCCCGTTCCCGGTGCTATATTCCTGTCTGGTCGGGGCTTGGGTGGCTGATATCTCAGGAGGACCTCTCCGAAGCTGGGCCAATCTCGTCCCAACACCACCGGGTAGGCCAGCCTAGGGGCCACTCCTACCCGGAGACCCTCCTCTCGGCAGCCTACTCCCATCTTGACCCAGACTGTGGGATACTGGCGGATGTCCCCATGCACACACTGTAGGTAGATCGGGGGCCCCGAAAGATTGAGATTTGGGACCAGCCCCTCTTGTATGAGGGTCTGACTACACCCCGAATCTACGAGGGCGTTGGTGGGGTTCCCTCCAACCCGAACCGGGACTATCAACTTTCCTGCCCCTCTCTTCCGTGCCCGTTGTCCGGCCATCCAGGCCTGCCCGTAGCTGCAGTCCATAAAAGGGCAATCTCGCTGGAAATGTCCTTCTTGACCGCAGTCCCAGCACCTCTCTCGGGTCTCGGCCGGGCTTGTGCCTCCTCCGGGGGGGCCTGTTCGCTCCGGGGGCTGTCGCTACCTCCGAGTCATCCCCGGTAGTAACTTGGGTCGGGGTTCAGGGTTGGGAGGCCTCGGATGCCCATGGCTGTTGCCTGCCTGTGGTTCGGAGGCTCCCGCCCCACGAGAATTTCCCTTCTCTGCGCCGCCCTTGCGACCAAGGCTTCCGGCCACTCGGGGTGGCGCCTCCGCCCCCTCTGCCGATAAGTAATCCTCCATTAAGGCCACTGCTGCGGAGAGGGTGGCTGGGCGATGCCGTCGTACCCAGGCCCTCCCTCCCGGGGGTAGGATCTGGGTGAACTGCTCTAAGGCTACCATCTCCGCCACCTGGGGTCCCGTCAGGCCCTCTGGGTTCAACCACCTCCAGCAGTGGTCTCGGATGCGTTGGGCCACAGCGCGGGGTCGGGCCCCCGGAGGATATTGTTCCTTACGGAGACGCTGTCGGTAGGTCTCTGGGCTAATGCCGGTATGGTCTAGGATGGCCGCCTTGACTCAGGCGTACTCGAGCGCTTCCCGGGGGTCGAGGCTCCGATATGCGGCCTGAGCCTGCCCCGTCAAGTAAGGGGCTAGTAACGTGGCCCAATGTTCTGAAGGCCACCGGGCGGCGGTCGCCACCCATTCAAACGTCACCAGATAGGCCTCTGGGTCGTCCTCAGGCCCCATCTTGGTGAGGCGTACCGGTAGTGCTCCTGGGTTATCCCCCAGTCCGGTCCCCAAGGGGGCGGCAGGGGTGCCTCCCGCCGGGCGTAATAACGCGGCCATCTGTTGCACCAAATGTTCCTGCTGCACCCGCTGCTGGGTGGCCAACTCTCGGAGGAGCTGCTGCTGATTCTCTTGGTGCTGAGTCATCATCAGCTGCTGCTGAGTGGTCATTTGCTGCAGCATTTGCACCTGCTGCTGGTGCTGCAGGGCCGACTGCTCCTGCTGCTTCTCTAGCAGCCATTTTAATAACTTCTCAGCCTCCATGTTGGGGTTCAGCGGGTTACTCCCGATTCAACCCCCACACTCTGGACCCCTTTGGTGGGTCCGGTTCTGTACCCACAATCTGGGTCGACCGTCTGTCTGCGCAAGACACTGCTCTGGGCAATAGTCCGCAGTCTTGGCGCTGGCCCCTCGTATCAGGGGCGGACCGCTATGCCCGCATTCTCCACCACGTGTGACAGGGTCAGTAGCTCACCGCTGCGGCGCCTCCTCCTGGTCGTCTCGGGGAATTAGTTTTAGCCAGTAGAGCGTCCTCTTTGGGTGGCGTCCCGCCTGTCGTCTCGCCTTCGTTGGGTGCGCGGGTTTGCGCTGCTCTCCACGTATGGTGTCCTCTTCCGGAGCACTGCCCTCCGACAGTGTTCCCTGGTCCATTCACACCCCCTTCCGGGGGGTGGTTAAACAACAGCCCCACACCCTCGAGTCCGATCCTCACAGTCCAGGACCTGGTGTGGTTCTGACCGGCCGCTCCCTGCGGCCCGTGGCTGTGCGTGGGACAGCACAGCAAACAAAGGGGGAAAAAGGGGGAGGGGGACTCAGGCCCGCCCACTACTCTGAGTCCCGGTCCAGAGGCCCTCGGGCGACAGTCTCACTGTCTTCCTTCTCCTTCCTCCTCTGACTATCCCTCTGGACCGCTTCCCCAACAGCCCTTCGCTACGCTAGGCCTCCTCCTCCCAGGCCTGCCGCCTAGCAGGCTATGGAGTGGGGCCTTCTCCCACTCTCTCAGGCTGGCCTGCACTGCGCTGTCCGTGGTGCTGGCCTCCCAGCTCTGGAGATAGACCTTCCCCTCTGAAGGCCTGGGACAGACTGACTGCTCCTGCTCTGGGCAGCCTTTTATATGGCTAAGCCGGGCCCTGATTGGCTGGCTCCAATCTGCCTTCTGATTGGCTCCCAGTAAGCCCTCTCCTGATTGGCCGTGCATCTACGCAGGCGCCTAGGCCTGCTGCAGCCCAGTGTCTCTGGGTGTGGGGTAATCGCCCCACCACACTTGTATATTTTAAAATCAAATTGAAACCCAACAGTTTCTATAACAGTAGCATGGAAATATATAATGCTTTCCCCCTCCTCCCTATATTTAAGCTGTCTGAGAAATATGGCCCAGTCTTCAGCATTCAGATGGGACCCAAGAATATGGTGGTGCTGTCGGGATACAAGATGGTGAAGGAGGCTCTTGTGAACCAGGCAGATGCATTTGCAGAAAGGCCTAAAATCCCAATATTTGAAAAATTTGCAAGAGGAAATGGTGAGATTTCTTTTCTTTCTTACCTAATGATAAGACTGTTTTATGCTCTGACCATTGTAAACATTCTTCTTCTGACAAGGATCTGTTCTGAAGGGCCAAGAAATCGGAATAGTTTGGAGAGCATAAATTATTACTTGTATGCTTCCATGCATCAGTTTTGTTGCTGCCAAAGATAAGACCAAGACACTGGGGACTCGATACAAAAATGTTACAGGAGATATACAAAGGGGCATTATTAAACAGATGGAGTAAGTCTTTGGGTGAAAGATAGAGACACAGTAAATGTAATGTAAGGTAACAAAACCAAATCTGAGGTGAAAATAAAGGAGATGGAAGACTTGGAGGCAACAATTTCATACTCTTTGCAGATGTCAGTGTGGAAACACTGCACAAAACCCAGGCAAGTTATAACAGTTACAATAAAACTCAAAGAAAAAGAAATTAGGCATGCCCACTACTGCCTGTCTGCACTGCAGAATGTGTACACTAAACAAACTTACTTTCTTTTTCAATAACCCCAGAGGCAATAGAGTGTCTGAGCTTTGCATGACTGGACAGGTTTGCAGGAACACAGCGGTTTTCTCTGACTAACCTGCTGAGGCTGCTGCCTTTAAATCTCCTATGATAGCTCCCCATTCAAGGCTTCCTCTTTGAATTCACCTCCCTGGTCCTGGCTTTCCCTGCATCCTCCCAGATCCTCCTTTCTCTTCTTAACAGGCCACCTCCTGCTACAGGCTTCCCTGGTAACCCTGCACTGATCACGCAACCTCTAAGCTTCACCCAATATCTTCCTTGGTGGCCAGTGATGAGCTGCCAAAATCTTAACAACCAGTTCTCTATCAAAAGCTGTGATTGAAGGAATGTGCCACAGTCTGTATTTTTTGTACCTTTCTCCATAAGAAATGGCAATGCATTGAGTCATTGGGAGTCGTACTTAACAATAAAAAAAAAACATTTTTACATATTTATCAGGGTTCGGTGAAGAACAGTTCAGTGATTAATACAAAGGAGAAAAATAATCTTATAATTTATGTTTTAAAATGGCCCACTGGACAAAACCAAACCCTACACGTTCACACTGAGTTTGGGTTTTGATGTAAGTTCTGCTAGAGCTTTCTCTGAGTAGGTGAAACAGGACTGCAGCTGCAGGATAGTGGAGGAACATTCCCCCCCCTTCCCCTTCTTCTGACTAGTGTTGTTAGTTTATGAAATAGAAACATTAGTAATACAGGACTGTAGTACAGGATAACAGCCACCGGAATAGAAAAAAGCAAGCGCCCTATTATTTTTTAGTAAAGCACTCACCAGTTTTTCTCGTAACATATAATTATTAAAATACTCACGACCAACTATTCTAAAACATTGTCCCTAGAACGGAAATTATATTTTTGTAAATTGCAAAAATATACAACTTTCTCCCAAGGGCCGCCTACCCCCAAGTAACCAGTGGAGGGAAGTGACAATATTTAATTAGAAAGCTTGCAAGCAGATTTGGCTCTTTAGGCTGCCTCTCTGTCCCCTCTAGCTTTCTTCCCCCCTCCCTGCCAATAATTGCGAGGTAGCTGATAATGTTTTTCTTACACCCGACAAAACGTTGGAGTGTTGCCGAGCTCCTGCTGCTCGGCCCGCCGGCTCTGCTGGACAGGGGCCGGGGAGAGACATCTTCATGGGGCCGGGAGCCCCTGCAGGGCCTGGGGCAAATTGCCCCACTTGCCCACCACCCCTGGGCGGCCCTGGAGCTCGCAGCCCCCCCCTTACCTTACAAGCGGCCGCTCAAAGCAGCAGGACACGGGGAGCTGAGCTGCCCAGCTGCTGGTGGCTTGCGAACCGGTGGGAACCGGCTCCAGCTCACCACTGTTGGTGGCTGAGTACCTTTCTCACTCCCCGCTTCTTCCTATGTGGCCCAAAAAGCTTCCTACTTTCAGCTGCCATCCTCACTTGCCACCATCTTAGGTGTTGTAAACAGAATGCAACAACGCCTAACTCTTAGTCACCTAGAAAATCACAAAAATGGCCCTGCGATCCACAAAGCCTGAGTCAGGCATGTAGGTTCCCTATACAATGAATGGGAAGAACTAAGCACCTAACAATTGATTCACAAAAGCCAGCATGCTAGGCAGGGAACTGCCTAAGTAGGCCAATGGGAGATGCTGATGTGAGGGGTGTGTACTAAGCCCTGCTCCCTCACTGAGATAGGTTTCTAAGTGTGGGCTGCATGGAGGCACCTAGCTCTGCTAGCAATTCACAAGCAGAAACCCCTCTCCTGGAGTCAGACAGCTTAGGTGTGTAACTCAGTGTTAGGTAAAAACAACGAGGAGTCCTTGTGGTACCTTAGAGAATAACAAATGTATTTGGGCATAAGCTTTCGTGGGCTATAACCTACTTCATCAGATGCTTGGAGTGAAAAATACAGTAGGCAGGTATGAATATACAGCACTTGAAAAGATGGGAGTTGCCTTACCAAGTGGGGGGGTCAGTGCTAACGAGGCAAATTCAATTAGGGTGGATGTGGCTGATTCCCAACAGTTGACAAGAAGGTGTGAGTATCAACAGAGGGAAAACTATTTTTTGTAGTGACCCAGCCACTCCCAGTCTTTATTCAGGCCTAATTTGATGGTGTCAAGTTTGCAAATTAATTCCAATTCTGCAGGTTCTCATTGAAGTCTGTTTTTGAAGTTTTTTGTTGAAGAATGGCCACTTTTAAGTCTGTTATTGAGTGTCCAGGGAGATTGAAGTACTCTCCGACTGATTTTTGAATGTTATAATTCTTGATGTCTGATTTGTGTCCATTTATTCTTTTGAGTAGAGACTGTCCGGTTTGGCCAATGTACATGGCAGAGGGGCATTGCTGGCACATGATGGCATATATCACATTGATAGATGTGCAGGTGTACGAGCCCCTGATGGTGTGGCTGATGTGGTTAGGTCCTATGATGGTGTCCCTTGAATATATATGCGGACAGACCTACTGACCGCTATACTTACCTCCATGCCTCCAGCTTTCATCCAGAGCACATGACATAATCCATTGTCTACAGCCAAGCCCTAAAATACAACTGCATTTGCTTCAGTCTCTCAGACAGAGGCAAAGACCTTCAGGATCTCTATCAAGCATTCTAAAAACTACTATACCCACCTGGGGAAGTGAAGAAAAAGATTGACAGAGCTAGAAGTAACCTACTACAGGAGAGGCCCAGCAAAGAAAGTAACAGAACGCCATTAGCCAGCACCTACAACCCCCAACTAAAACCTCTCCAGTGCATCATCAAGGATCTACAACCTATCCTGAAGGACTATCCCTCACTCTCACAGACCTTGGGAGACAGGCCAGTCCTCGCTTACAGACAGCCCCCCAACCTGAAGCAAATACTCACCAGCAATTACACAACACACAACAGAAACACTAACCCAGGAACCAATCCCTGTAACAAATCCCATTGCTACCTCTGTCCGCATATCTATTCAAGGGATATAAATGGACACAAATCAGACATCAAGAATTGTAACATTCAAAAACCAGTAGGAGAGCACTTCAGTCTCCCGGGACACTCAATAACAGACTTAAAAGTGGCCATTCTTCAACAAAAAACCTTCAAAACCAGACTTCAACGAGAAACTGCAGAACTGGAATTAATTTGCAAATTTGACACCATCAAATTAGGCCTGAATAAAGACTGGGAGTGGCAGGGTCACTACAAAAAATAATTTTCCCTGTGTTGATACTCACACCTTCTTGTCAATTGTTGGGAATGGGCCACATCCACCATGATTGAATTGGCCTTGTTAGCACTGAACCCCACTTGGTAAGGCAACTCCCATCTTTTCATGTGCTGTATATTTGTACCTGCCCACTGTATTTTTCATTCCATGCATCTGATGAAGTGGGTTATAGCCCACCAAAGCTTATGCCGAAATACATTTGTTAATCTCTAAGGTGCCAGAAGGTCTCTTTGTTGTTTTTGCTGATACAGACTAACATGGCTACCCCTCTGAAATCAGTGTTAGGTGCCTGCCTTCACAGGCCCTAGACTCCTATGTTTCTGCATCTTCCTAGGCATCTGGACACATATCTCCTGCTTAAGCCCTAATACAATCCACACGAAACAGTAGCAGGAGGAGGTGCTGGTGGCACCACCCACCTTATAACTTTTAGCCCAGTGGTTAGAGCACTCACCTGGATGTGGAAGACACAGGTTCAATTCCCTCCTCAGACAGACAGGGAACAAAAGACTGGGAGAGGCATCTCCCACCTCTCAGGCGAGTGCTAGACCCACTGAGCGATGGGCTATTCTGAAGTAGGGCTCTCTCCATCTCTCCTGCAGAAGCTGTTCCTCTTTGGAGAAAAGAGTCTTTGTGCCAGCAAGCGAGGGAATGAATGTCTCTTAGCCTGGTGGTCAGGGCACTCATCCGGGGGATCCAGGGGCCACTCCCCCTGGTCTAGTGACACTAATGATTTATTCAAAGTGGAACAGCTTCAACAGGAGAGGTTGAAGGAGACTATCCCATAGCTGGATGGTGAGCGCACTCTCTTCAGCAGACCCCTGTTCAAGTCTCTTCTCTGCCTCGGAGGGGAAATGAAACTGGGTCTCCCACATCCCAGGTGGGTGCTCTAACTACTGGGCTAAAAGTTATAAAATAGGTACCACCTCCTCTGCCTCCTCTGTTGGGCTTGAAATCTGAGATAGGCAGGTGAACACCCCAGGTCATGGATTGCACTGGGGCTTAGGCAGGAGATAAGTGTCCAGATGCCCAGAAAGAGGCAGAAACATAGGAGCCTCAGGAATGTTTATCCTGAAAATTTTGGCACCAAATGAGTTCAGGCACTTATCGGGTTTGGTAGGATCTCAGTGGGGCCTAAAATTGGGAATTAGGAGCTTAAACCTGTCTGGGGTTTAGGCCCCTAAATGTGAATACCCCCCATAGCAGCTTATAGAACCATAGAAATGTAGGGTTGAAAGGAACTTAGGTCATCTAGTCCAGCCCCTGCACTGAGGCAGGATGAAGTACAAGCTTGTCTTACCTAGCCACATAACTCAATACAGGACCAAGTGAAGTTGAAAGCAAAGCAGCCCTTGTGATCAAGTTACTCTTTATGCATGATTAACAACTACTTGCTGCGGACTGCTCTGAAAATGTAACCTTTGGTGTTTGGGAGGCTGAGCATTCTGGAAGTTTATGTTTAGTTGGCACTGGCGGCTCATATTCAAACTAAGAAATGATATTGTCCCTATTAAAATAGATTTACCTGGAGGTTTGTTTTGTTTTTTTGGGGGGGGGGGGGGGGTTCTCTTGCATTTCAGGTATTATTTTTGCTCATGGTGAAAACTGGAAAGTGATGAGAAGATTCACTCTCACGACTTTACGGGATTTTGGTATGGGCAAGAGGACCATTGAGAACAAAATCCTGGAAGAATGCGATTATCTGATAAAGGATTTTGAATCCCACAAAGGTAAGCACGTGTTGAGCTTCGTAGTGTAACACTGGTAATCATTCAAAGTCTGTAACCACATCTGGACCTGTGAAGCCCCCTTCCTCCCACCCTCATGGAGTCATCTCACTTGGGAATTAACTCAGTCATGACTCTTTTGCCTTTGATTCCAACTCATCAGAACTTAGGGGAGGAGCTGGAACCAGTTGGAGCACATTGGTGGCTGTGTGAAGGGTGGGAGGGGAAGATGCTGGGAGGATTAGCTTAATAATAATGGGCCAGTTCATCACTGAGGCAAATCTCAAACTGACTCTCCGGGAAGTTTGACCTGAGGATCTGACATAAGGGAAAGGTGTAATGAGCCCTCCTTCTCTGCACACCAGCAGTACCTCTGCTTAAAGGAGCCCAGAGATTGCTCCCTTCTATTGCCCCAAGGAATGCAAGTCATCCCAAAAGGGGAAGAGGAGGTCAGTTATTTCAATGGTTTCCAGTACGAAACCCGTTGGATACCAACAAAATGATGAATGTTGCCGTTTAATGCTTTTCAGGAAGCGCCTTTGACACCATGAAGATGATGAATGCTGCCGTGTCCAATGTCATTGTGTCGATAATGCTCGGACACCGGTTTGATTATGAGGATCCAAAGTTTCTCAGGCTTATCCATTTAATTAACGAAAGTGTCCGGCTTTCTGGGAGTCCCATGGTTACGGTAATATTAGTTCGTCTGGTTTATTCCATATTCATTTTGGGGATTTCAAAATATTTCCAAAAGAGAGAGCTCTTAATCGCAGATTAGCCAATAGCACGGTGATTAGAGCACTCAACTCGTGTGTGGGAGAATCAGGCAACGCAGCCATTTGAACCTGGGTCTCTCATATCCTGCATGAATGCCCTAAACACAGGGCTATTAGCTATTCTGGGGAATTATTTGTTCCCGTCCCCCCATCCCCTTGGCCAAAAATTCCATCCTGGAGCTGCAAAACCTTTCCTGTTGAAAATGTCATCAAAAGAATATGCTTCTTTGAAATGTTCTAGTTTCAGTGAATTGGGATTTTCTGATTAAACCATATCATCTAAAACTTGCTGAGTCTCTAAAGGAAGCAACACCAGATGTTCCAGAGGAACAAGCAAGAAACTCTTATGATGGGCAATGGTGGAATAACCTGCCTACAGTGAATAACCTGTCCATGGAAAACCCTGCCCATAATCCTCACCACCATCAGTTAGCTGACCAGCTTGTGCCCTAAATGTGAGAGTTTATATCCTTTCTAATGGATTGACACAGCTGCTAAAAGGCCGATGACCGGTCTACCTAAGCTCTCCCACCATTGCTATCATCAGCACAACAGCACCAGTAGCAGTGACAGCATAAAATGTTAGCATAAAAAGGTTATAGACACACCCCAGGAGTCTAGCTGGCTTAACCATCTGAATGTAAAATTATAGTTGTTGCTCTACATCTACACCAGCCATATGAAGAAGAAGAAGAAGAGTTCCAAGAGTTGTTTCATTGACCTCAGTGGGAGTTCTGCATCTGGAAGGCTTATAGAAACAGGCCCTATAATTTACAAGACATGTTTATCATCTCAATACATATTACTCTAAAACCACATGTTGATCATGAATGATTTGTTAACCATTATAATCTGTGTTCCCTTTGGCTAACTGTGCTATTCCCTTCCTTTAGCTGTTCAATATGTTTCCCGCCCTTGGGTTCCTACCAGGAAATCACAAGACTATCTTTAATAATCTGGAAGAACTGTACTCCTTTACTGAGCAGACTTTCATCAAACACCTGAAGCAATTAGATCCCAATGACCAGAGAAGTTTCATTGATGCCTTTCTCATCAGGCAGCAGGAGGTACCGATGGGGTGGGAAAGGGTGCGTGGTGGTTAAGGCAGATTTTCCCTGATTGCCAATATTCTTTAAACATTAACTGGGAGTTTCATTCTTACAGGAAAAATCTAATCCCAATACCCATTTCAAAAATGAGAATTTGCAAAGCCTTGTGAGTAATCTGTTCACAGCTGGGATGGAAACAACTTCCACCACACTCCGCTGGGGCCTTTTGCTTATGATGAAATACCCAGCCATTCAGAGTAAGATTTCTGAACCCTTTTGACTATTCTTTTTTGCTCTACTCTGTATGTACTGAGTGTGCTTTTATACAAGCTATGTCCACACACATACAGACACCACAGTCCTCGCCCATGTTCAAATACAAGACATTTGGCATGATGTCATCCTTCACGGTAGGGAGAAGACAGACTCGGCTGTCATGAAAGTAAAGGGAATTCTTTATAGAGGCTGCTGGACTCAGAGAAGGCCCTGCAGTTTTCCCTCTGACTAAATCACTCTTTGCTGCCTAATGTCCCTACACCGGGTCTCCCTAAATCCTGGACTGCAGTAAGGATGGAAGGGACCACAGTGTATTGCAAACCTCAAGAGCCTGATCATAGCAGATGCAGAGCACACTCAACTCTCATTAATCAGTGGAATTGGAGGATGTTTAGCACCTCACAGGATCGAATCCTAAAAGAAAAAGCCCTACTCTTTGCACTGAGACAATACCTTCTCTGCACTCAGTAGGTTACTACTATTCACAGCTAGAAGAGGCATGCTTACCTCTGCTCCCAAATTACCCATCTGAGTCTTCTTCCATTTCAGCCTAGGTAACTAAGGTTGTCAGCAGCAGCATTTTAGAAACAAGATGTTTGTGTCCTAAAAGGTGTGGATTATATTGTTTAGTGGGTGTCAGTTGTATGTTTTCTTCTCCGTGTCTAGTTTCTCATAGGGGTTCCCACCACCATAGTATCTGAGCACCTGCTTTCACTCTCTTTTAATTGCTCAGAAAAAGTCCATGAAGAGGTTGAAAGAGTTATAGGATCTGCCCAGCTTCGTTATGAACATCGGACACAAATGCCATATACGGACGCAGTTATCCATGAAATTCAGAGGTTTGCTAATATCCTGCCAATGAGCTTGCCTCATGAGACTACTGAGGATGTCAGACTTAATGGCTATGTTATTCCTAAAGTAAGTTTTTTTTTTAAGAGGTACTTTAATTACCAGCAACAAAGAGTCCTGTGGCACCTTTGAGACTAACAGAATGACTTGCTAACTAAGATGACTTGCATCTGAAGAAGTGAGGTTCTTACCCACGAAAGCTTATGCTCCCAGTACTTCTGTTAGTCTCAAAGGTGCCACAGGACCCTCTGTTGCTTTTTACAGATTCAGACTAACACGGCTACCCCTCTGATACTTGATTACCAGGACCTTCATACTCACCAATTAAAACAGAATAACAATGGATTATTTAAATTCCTCCAGACCAGAAATCACATGACCTAATGTACATAAATACCATGGTGATCAGTAGGGATTGAACTTGGGGGCTTCAGCATCAAAAGTACCAGCTCATCTAACTGCAGCTAAAGGAGTTACTCTGATAGCTCTTGATAAAGTAGAAGGCCGTTCTCCTCCCTACCGCTAGCACAACCCTAGAGAGAGACACAATCACATAAGAAGATTTGAATGAGAAGGGAGGATATTTTTTGAATATTTCCTTTTTTCTTTAACTTAAGAGAATGAAAGATGTTCTATCATGAAACTGACAGCAGATTGAATGCTCTGTGAGCACTTTGGCTTCACATGTGGTGATGAGTCCTTCTCAAACAACAGCACACCACCACCTCCTACCCAACACAGTCAGTTCTGGCTCATAGGGCAGGAAGCCAACCACACCACTTCTGACAGCATTCTTGACTTCATCTGGACAACTCCCATCCACAGACTAATCAAACTTTAAACTTCTGAGCTGCTGAGCTCAGATAAGACAAACCAAAAAGTAACACATGCAGTGGTATCTGCAGTGCTCTGGTTCAAACCTGTGACATGCTTATGGGAAAGAGGGCAGGGGGATGCTGTCCTGAGAATTTGTCAACTATGAAGACATGAAATATTAACAAGGCAGGGTGGGAAGTGGAAAGAGCCCCAGCTCTGGGCACCCCCGGAAGGGATATATCTGCAGGATACTGGTCCTCGGTCAGATCCTCAGCTGGTGCAAATGAAGTGAGCAGAGCTACGCTAGTTTACAGCAGTTAATCATAGAATATCAGGGTTGGAAGGGACCTCAGAAGGTCATCTAATCCAACCCCCTGCTCAAAGCAGGACCAATCCCCAACTAAATCATTCCAGCCAGGGCTTTGTCAAGCCTGACCTTAAAAACCTCAATGAAACCTGATGATCTGGTACGTTATCTTTCTGAATGAAGCTCACAGTTTATGGTCAATTTGATATTTTTATTAGAGCTGGTAGAAAAATGCAATTTTTTAATTATTATTTATTTTAAGGATTTTATTTTTAATTGAGGGTTGGTTTTTTTTTTTTTTCAATTTCTTAGAAATTTCCAGGAAAAAACAGAGAAGCTGTTTCTCGGTTTAAAAGTCATTTTTGGTGAAAATTTTCTATTTTCAAAAACAGTTCTTACTAAAAATGTTGGTTATCAGTAAAAAAATATTAGTTTGGGGAAAATTTTGCCGAAAATTGAATTTTTCCAGAAATTTTTTTGTTGCCAACAAAATGCTATTTTTGTTGTTGAAATCAAAGTTCAATGGAAAAGTTTTGACTGTTCTAATTTTTATTTTGTGATGATTTTTAGGGTACTTATATCATCCCCTTACTGGCCTCTGTGTTGTATGACAAGACTCAGTGGGAGAAGCCTGGAGAATTCTATCCTCAGCATTTCCTCAGCACAGATGGAAAGTTTGTGAAGAATGAGGCATTCATGCCTTTTTCAGCAGGTAATTTCCCTTCAAGGACAGCAGTTTGCCTTCGTCTTGTATCTTCCCCCTTCTAAAACATCATGTTGGATCTCAGTCTGCCCTTGCATTCAAGGAAGGGCTGGGCAAAACTCTCTCAATGCTGCTCCGCAGTTGGCTAGACAGATACACTTCTGGTCTCTGTGGGTTGAGTTTGCTACTTCCATTGCATTTCTAAGCCCTGCTAAGTAAGAGACATGAAAGGACTAAGCATGAAAATCACATTGTTTCCAGAGATGAACCAAAATCCAGAACCAGACACTCTGAAATTTTAGAGGCTGTGGACTCTGGACCCTGAGCCAAAGGAGAGCAGGGGATGGCTCTTGCCAAAACCTGTCATTGCCAATCCTTGAGCAAGTGAAAATGGTCCTTAGAGAGGATAAAGCGTGCTCCCTTCCGGCCTTTAGGCTGCTCAGGAGGTTCTGTCTGTCCCCTTGCATATGGGCACTAGCTTGCCTGGATGACATTATGGTAGACTGAGCAAGGTACTAGGAATGGGGAACTTTTGATTTCTAGTCCTTCCTTTGTCCGGTACATCCAGAGTGACCTCAAAGAGATCACTTAGCCACTTTATGCCATATTTTCCCATCTATAAAATGGAGGTGATAACACTTGTTTTCTAAGACTAGTGTTGTGAGGATGAATCAGCTAATAATTGCTAAGCGCTTATCTACAACTCTTTCCTAGAGTTAAAACTCAAATCTGTTATGTTGCTGCTAATTTTGAAATCCTTCCGTCCCTGGTTAATTTCGTTACAGGTCGGAGGATCTGTGCAGGCGAGACTCTTGCCAAAATGGAGCTCTTCCTCTTCTTTACAAGCCTCCTGCAGAGGTTCACTTTCCATCCTCCTCCTGGAGTTACCAGCTCAGACCTGGACCTCACCCCGGCGGTTGGGTTTACCACCCCCCCAATGCCCCATAAGATCTGTGCTGTGCCATGCAGATAAACTACCGCTTCTTGGGAAAGTCACACAGATTCAACCTCACTTCATCCTACTGCTTATCCCTCCCAGATACAGCCAGCTACATGGGACCTATCTTTATTTGCAGTACCTATAGATATCTTAACAGTATTATACTCTATGCCTTGGAGACCACTGTAACCTGCTAATTTCTACCAGAAAACAATAAAACATATATAACTCTTGCAATGTTGTGAAAGATCCATTTCCAACCCTGAGCACATGTCCATTTCTTCAAACCAGCAATCATTGTTGCCCAGAGCTGTAGTTATTATTCAGCCATTTTAAAATATTTCACCCCAGTCCCAAGTGTAACTGGACATCTTGCCTATAGGCTGGAGAGCCTGGGCCCAAGGCAACCCTGATTACAAGATGATCCCCACCGAAGGAAGGAATTGGTCCTGCTTTGAGCAGGGGGTTGGACTAGATGACCTCTTGAGGTCCCTTCCAACCCTGATATTCTATGATTCTATGAAGAGGAATCAGGTGATTCCAATATAAAGGCAGCAAGACGCTGTAGTGGTGCCTGTTGTACTTTCTGTTTGGAAGCCAGCTAGGGCTGGTGGAAGGAGCTGTTCTGAGGAACAAGTTGGGCTTCTGCAGAGCCCTAGCCAGAGAGAGTCTGTGACTGGCTGTTAAAGAAGGGAAGATGAGCTGAAAAACTGTGTGTATGTTTGAGTAGTGTTTTTTTGGCAGACTGTTGCCAGCCTGAGGAGAACTAGTGAAGAGTCAATTAAAGGCTTGAGTTTAGAAGGTCACTGGGGAGTGTGTGAGTTTTTAAAGGGGCCGGATGAAGGGGAAATAGAGGCAAGCTAGCTACATAGGCAACCCTACCCATGGGGGGGCACTTGGGAGGCAGTAAACAGCCACGTGCTGCAGCAAGATCTAATAATCCTGTATTACATTTATAGAGTAGCTTTCATCTATTGTATCAATTTAGAGGGAGTATATGGGCCCAAAGAGTCACAGGTGTTAACTTGCTCCAATCACTGTCCAATATTATATGGTGTTGAATACAGTTTGGCATTTGTATACAGAGGCCTCAGCCTGTTTAGTACCATGGCAAACACACTCTTTTAAAACTTTTATTAAAGATAAGGAAAAACCATTAATACATCACAATTCAAATGCTTTAAGTAAGGTTTATTTTAACAATATCCTTTGTTCCCTGTTCCTTTAGCTGGAGGGAGTATTTAAAAAGAGCCCCCCTCCTGCGCGCACACACACACACGTCTTCTCTGATAGTCAATTAAATGGTATTGCAGATGGTAATAACTACTTTTGGGGCGGGGAAAGAGAAGAAATCCGTTGAGATGGGCTGGAGCTGGTGTTGCTCTTATTAAAGTCCAACCCCATTTTAGAGACAAAACAAGACATACACACAAAAAGGGTGTCAAGTATCAGAGGGGTAGCCGTGTTAGTCTGAAGCTGTAAAAAGCAACAGAGGGTCCTGTGGCACCTTGGAGACTAACAGAAGTACTGGGAGCATAAGCTTTCGTGGGTAAGAACCTCACTTCTTCAGATGCAAGACGCACAAAAAGGGGGAGCAAAGAACAGCAAGGAGAGAAAATGCAGCTTCTGTCTCTGGTGTTGACTCCCACTTGCAGCCTTCCTGCTGGAGAAACACAAACTCAGCAAATGATTTTATCAGCCAGTGAGAGACCTGGCAAACTTGTATCCGTATTGGGCTATTTAGGCCATTGCTTTCAGCTGTCTTTTTCTGGTCATAGGCTTACAGCAGTGTTGTAAAATATACAGTCTTGGCTGACTATAGACTGCTGTTAGACAGAAGGAAAAGGGGGCAGGGGGAGAGGAAAAATACAATAGGGAAGGTGGAGAACACAGTGGCCCCAGGGAAACAAGGTCTCATATCTCAGGCGATGTTTGGAATTTAGCCAGAGGTATCATCAGGACCCTGATTTCTGGCTTGGTCGGGTCAGGACATTTCCCAGGATTAGGGCAAAGAAGGCACCAGGGTGTCAGGGTAGATGCTGGAGTTCCAGGAGATGGTTGGGGTGGCAGCTATGATGGCGAAGCTCATTCCTTCTCTTTCTCTTGTCTTTCAGTCAAGAAGCATACTCCTCTGTCCATCTCTTCCCCCCCCCATGTCTTTACTTTTTTTAAGAACTCCAAAAGGGAGTGGTGTGTGGAATAGCCCATCCTCTCATTATTTTGTCCACCAATTAGGCCTAATTGCCAACACATCAATTTTGGTTCATTGATTTCTGGTCCCATGCTTGTTAACAAGGCATAATCTTAACACAGTCCTTGAGTTATATCCCTAGGCCTCTTCGTTTGGACTAATTCAGTCTTTCTGTCTCCCTATTACACCTGTTCCCATCAACACTTTTCCTGTTAATGCAGGCTAAGAAGGGAGCCAATTAACCAGACAAGCCACACCTGCGGGGAACCAGGTGGTTTAAGGAGTCCTCTGACTAACTGAGGGAGCCTAGCTGAGGAGGGAGGAGCTAGGCTGGGTTTATAAAGACAGGAAGCCCCTAGTAGAAGTATTCTTCACACAGTATTCTTGCCACCAAGTTAAAGAAGTATGGGATGGATGAATGGACTGTAAGGTGGATAGAAAGCTGGCTAGATCGTCAGGCTCAACGGGTAGTGATCAATGGCTCCATGTCTAGTTGGCAGCCGGTTTCAAGCGGAGTGCTCCAAGGGTCGGTCCTGGGGCCGGTTTTGTTTAATATCTTTATTAATGATCTGGAGGATGGTGTGGACCGCACTCTCAGCAAGTTTGAAGATGACACTAAACTGGGAGGCATGGTCGATATACTGGAGGGTAGCGATCGGATACAGAGGGACCTAGACAAATTAGAGGATTGGGCCAAAAAAAACCTGATGATGTTCAACAAGGACAAGTGCAGAGTCTTGCACTCAGGACGGAAGAATCCTATGCACTGCTACAGACTAGGGACCGAATGGCTAGGCAGCAGATCTGCAGAAAAGGACTTAGGGGTCACAGTGAACGAGAAGCTGGATATGAGTCAACAGTGTGCTCTTGTTGCCAAGAAGGCTAACGGCATTTTGGGCTGTATAAGTAGGGACATTGCCAGCAGATCGAGGAACGTGATCGTTCCCCTTTATTCGACATTGGTGAGGCCTCATCTGGAGTACCGTGTCCAGTTTTGGGCCCCACACTACAAGAAGGATGTGGAAAAATTGGAAAGAGTCCAGCAGAGGGCAACAAAAATGATTAGGGGTCTGGAGCACATGACTTATGAGGAGAGGCTGAGGGAACTGGGATTGTTTAGTCTGCAGAAGAGAAGAATGAGGGGGGATTTGATAGCTGCTTTCAACTACCTGAAGGGGGGTTCCAAAGAGGATGAAGCTCAGCTGTTCTCAGTGGTGGCAGATGACAGAACAAGGAGCGGTGGTCTCAAGTTGCAGTGGGGGAGGTCTAGGTTGGATATTAGGAAACACTATTTCATTAGGAGGGTGGTGAAGCACTGGAATGCGTTACCTAGGGAGGTGGTGGAATCTCCTTCCTTGGAAGTTTTTAAGGCCCGGCTTGACAAAGCCCTGGCTGGGATGATTTAGTTGGGAATTGGTCCTGCTTTGGGCAGGGGGTTGGACTAGATGACCTCCTGAGTTCCCTTCCAACCCTGATATTCTATGATTCTATGATACTATGGATGTCAGGGAAGTGGCACTAGCTGGGCAGTGACTGGGACGGCTTCCTCAGCCCATTTGTTAGAAAAGATTTTGCTACCCCGGAGCAGGGAAAGATGCATGGGGACCTGGGAAGAGGCCCAAGTCACAAAGAAGGAGCACCTGCAGTCACATGGACTGGGAGAGAGAGGGGTAGTAGGGTATGAAGGGAGCATCAGCCCTGGAAAGAGCTACTCTCCAGAGAGGCCAGGAGACAGTTCCCCAACAGTGAGTGGACCCTGTGACAAGGTTATTGTGTCACTATAAACTTGTCCACAGCAAGTAGCTATTAATTGCGCATAAAGAGTAATTCTATCGTAAGGGCTGCTTTGCTTTCAACTTCACTTGGTCCTGTATTGCGTTATGTGGCTAGGTAAGACAAGCTTGTACTTCATCCTGCCTCAGTGCAGGGGCTGGACTAGATGATCTCAAGGTTCCTTTCAGCCTTACATTTCTATGGTCTATAAGATCTTATGGAGGGATTCACAAAGGTACTTAGGGGCCTATACCCCAGGGAGGCTTAGGCTCCTAACTACTAATTTTAGGCTCCACTGAGATCCTGATAAACCCTGTAAGTTCCTGAACTCATTTGTGTCTAAATTTTCAGGATAAACATTCCCGAGGCTCCTATGTTTCTGCCTCTTTCTGGACACTTCTCTCCTGCCTAAGCCCCAGTGCAATCCATGACCTGGGGTGTTCACCTGCCTATCTCAGATTTCAAGCCCAATAGAGGAGGCAGAGGAGGTGGTACCCACTTTATAACTTTTAGCCCAGTAGTTAGAGCACTCACCTGGGATGTGGGAGACCCAGTTTCAGTTCCTCCCCAAGGCAGAGAAGAGATTTGAACAGGGGTCGGCTGAAGAGAGTGTGCTCACCATCCAGCTATGGGATAGTCTTCTTCAATCTCCTGTTGAAACTGTTCCACTTTGAATAAATAATTAGTCACTGGAGCAGGGGGAGTGGCCCCTGGATCCATGCCCTGACCACCAGGCTAAAAGATTTTCATTCTCTCCTCTGTGTCACAAAGACTCCTCTCCAAAGAGGAACAGCTTCAGCAGGAGAGACTGAGAGAGCCCTACTTCAGAATATCCCATCGCTCAGTGGGTCTAGCACTCACCTGAGAGGTGGGAGATGCTTTTTCCAGTCTTTTGTTCCCCCTCTGCCTGAAGTGGGAATTGAACCTGGGTCTCCCAGATACAGGTGAGCGCTCTAAGCACTGGACTAGAAGTTGTAAGGAGGGCCATGGCACGAACACCTCCTCCTACTGTTTTGTGTGGAGTGAGGCAGGCAGCTAACACTGAGTTAAGCACCTAAGCTGCCTGACTCCAGGAGAGGGGTTTCTGCTTGTGAATTGCTAGCAGCGCTAGGTGCATCTCTGCAGCCCATACTTAGGAACCTGTCTCAGTGAGGGGGCAGGGCTTCGGACATCTCCCATTGGCTAATTTAGGCAATTCCTTGCCTAGGATGCTGGCTTTTGTGAATCACTTGCAAGGTGTCTAGCTCCCCCCATTCACTGTAGAGGGAACCTGTGTGCCGAACTCAGGCTTTGTGGATCGCAGTGCTGTTCTTGGGATTTTCTAAGTGACTAAGAGTTAGGCGTTGTTGCATTCTGTTTGCAACACCCAAGGTGGTGGCAAGTGAGGATGGCAGCTGCAAGCAGGGAGTTTCTTGGGCCACCCACATAGGAAGAAGCTGGGAGTGAGGAGGGTACTTAGCCACCAAGGAAGATATTGGGTGAAGCTGAGCAGTGGCGTGATCAGTGCAGGGTTACCAGGGAAGCCTGTAGCAGGAAGTGGCCTGTTAAGAAGAGAAAGGAGGATTTGGGAGGATGCAGGGAAAGCCAAGACCAGGGAGGTGAATTCAAAGAGGAAGCCTTGAATGGGGAGTTAGCATACAGGATTTAAAGGCAGCAACCTCAGCAGATTTCTTGGTAGTCGGCGGAAGCATTCTATGTATAGGTCCAGACTGTCATTTCGACCCTCAGGAGGAGTCCATGTGGAGTTCTTCTTCCTGTCTTGTTGGTGGGAGGGTATCTGTGTATCAGTGCACTGTTCAGTGTTATCATGAAAGTATTCTTTGAGTCGGAGGCGGCGAAAGTAGGCTTCCAGATCACCCCTCTGATACTTTGTAACTATTGTAACTTGCATGGGTTTAGTGCAAAGAGTATGACATGTTTGCCAAGTCGTCCATCTCCTTTCTTTACACCTAGCAGATTTGGTTTTGTTACCTTATATTACATTTACTGTGCCTCTTTCTTTCACCCAAAGACAGGGAGGGACTTACTCCATCTGTTTAATAATGCCCCTTTGTATATCTCCTGTAACACTTTTGTATTGAGTCCCCAGTGTCTTGGTCTTATCTTTGGCAGCAACAAAACTGCTGAATGGAAGTATACAAGTAATAATTTATACTCTCCAAACTATTCCGATTTCTCAGCCCTGCAGAAAAGATCCCTGTCAGAAGAAGAATGTTTCCAATTGTCAGAGCATAAAACAGTCTTATCATTAGGTAAGAGATCAAAGAAATCTCACCATTTCCTCTTGCAAATTTTTCAAATATTGGGATTTTAGGCCTTTCTGCAAACTCATCTGCCTGGTTCACAAGAGCCTCCTTCACCATCTTGTATTCCAACAGCACCACCATATTCTTGGGTCCCATCTGAATGCTGAAGACTGGGGCATATTTCTCAGACAGCTTAAATATAGGGAGGGGGAAAAAAAGGATTATATGTTTCCATGCTATTGTTATCGCAACTGTTGGGTTTCAATTTGATTTTAAAGCATATAAGCAAGAGCTGTTTCTTTTCATCCTCCTGCAAATATAGCTGACTGAACAAGTGCCAGGTTCAGCATCCGGACAAGAGACAGTTATACACACTGCTGCTCTCCTGCTGCTGTTTATTTTGTTTGGAAAAAGCATCGTAAGGTTTTAAGTTTTGCTATAATGTGGCCATAGTGCTTAGGAATGCTGAGTTCATAGAGTGTGTCCAACGCCCACTGAAATGATCTTTAAAGTACCCTCAGAGCACCCTGTGAGGTAGGGAAGTGCTATCAGCCCATTTTACAGGCAGGGAACTGAGGCACAGAGTGACTTGCCCAAGGTCACACAGGAAGTCTTTGGCAGAGCAGGGAATTGAAGACAAGTCTCCAAGGCCTAGGCTAGTGTCCTACGTATTGAAACATGGGACCAGGCTTTGCACTAATGTCTATGACAAACTTATCATGTAAATTCATTAGCTTTGTAACCCTGTTTAAAAAAAAAAGTCTCTACAAATGAGACACTGCTTGGCTCCCTGGGAATTGCGCTCAGGAGGGAATTCTGTACGGGACCTATATCCACCTCTACCCGCATACAGCAATTACAGACAGTATAATGGGCTACAGAATACCAGTTAGCAGCAAATACTGACCATTAGAGCTGGACAGAACTTATTTCCTTTTCACACATACAAATTTAACAAAAATGATTTTTTATTAACATTTGTCAGGATTTCACAAAACAATGAACAATAAACAAATTATTTTGTGACCAACTTTACTGAGCCTAGTTCTTACACTGTACATTTATTTCAAGGCCAAAGTGAATCAGTGTTTTTTTCCGTAGATGGGCTTGTGATTGTTGATATTATGAATATCATCAAATATATGCTCCGTGCTTTGCAGACAGATAGGAATACACAGTGCTCTCCCCGAATAGCTGACAATCTTGGCTCCAATCTTGCCTTGAAAGCTGCTTGTGCAGAGCCTTCTGTCTGCATGGACTCTCATTATTATTATTTATTATTTATTATTATTTATTTGTTACCGTAGCATGTAGGCGCCCCAGTCAGGGACCAGGACTCCATTGTGCTAGATGTTGTACAAACACAGAACATTACGATGGGCCTTGCTCCAAGGGGCATAAAATCTACGTACCATTGGGCTCCGCATGACCGCACGGGCATAGGGGTCTGTGCTAGCAAATCCTGCTGGAGGATCAAGGCCCAAATAGAAAAGGAAGAGATGAAGGATGGGGCCTGGGATACAGCAAAAGGCAAGTGATGAGATGTGACTGTATCAGTCCATCTAATATAAGCTCTTCAGCACAGGGGCTGTCTCAGAAGAATGGCCACACTGGGTCAGACCAATGGTCCAGCTAGCCCAGTGTGCTGTTTTCTGACAGTGGCCAGTGCCAGATGCTTCAGAGGGAATGAACATTCCTGGGCTATTTTGAGTGATCCTGCCCTGGTCATCCAGTCCCAGATTCTGACAGTTGGAGGTTTTGGAACACCCAGACCATGGGGTTGCATCCCTGACCATCTTGGCTAATAGCCACTGATGGACCTATCCTCCATGAACTTATCTAATTCTTTTTCTGAAGCCAGTTATACTTTTGGTCTTTCAGCTACTGGATCTCATTATGCCTTTGTCGGCTTGCTTCAGGGACCCCCTATTGTCAGATACCTCCTCTTTGCGCAGGTGCTTCTAAACTATCAAGTCACCTCTTAACCTTCCCTTGGTGAAATAGACCAGCCTTCTTTGGTCTCTCCTTTTATTATGCATTTTCCAGACCTCTAGTTGTTTCTGTTGCTCTTCCTTGAACCCGGTTCCATTTGTCAGCACACTTTCCCCTCCCTTGGTGCCTGTGGAGTTTGCAGGGCGATTGAGGTTTATGATGCAACAAGGAAGGAGACTAGAATGCCAGTGGCAGAAAACCCAGTCTGAGGCAACTCAGTTGTGACCCAGGGAGCCTCCACCTTCCTGTGTTATAGTGATGCAAAGGCACGGCTAGAGGGTCCGTTTTTATCCATTGTGATATTGCCACCTTTCAGTTTTACACAGTAAGCAAGTGCTAAGCTCAGTAGGAAGCCTGTACTAGATGGGGCCCTGGGACAGCATATGCAGAAGGTGCATGTCATGGCATATGACTACTCTACACAGTTCTGGGCACCAACAAAACCAAAGGGGAAGGAATTCTGAGCAGGTAAAAGGAGTTCCAGGAACTGATTTGTGAGGAAATATGAGTAATGAGATTAGTCCAGGAGTTCTCACATCACATTTTTTTGGTGGGCCCAGGGTGCAGCCACCAACTCTTGCTGGTGGACATACTGACACTTTGTCCTAAAGTACTTAATTAGCTTTAGGAAAAACAAATGGGGGAGGGATAGTTCAGAGGTATGAGCATTGGCCTCCTAAACGCAGCATTGTAAATTCAATCCTTGAGAGGGCCATTTGGGGATTGGTCCCACTTTGAGTAGGGAGTTGGACTAGATGACCTCCTGTGGTCCCTTCCAACCCTGATATTCTATGATTCTAAAGGAATATACACATATATAAATCCACATCATTGTAATTTATGTATGGGTTTTTTTTCAGACTCAATAATAAAAATATTACTGTGAAAAGTGGTATGTTCATGTCTGTTAATTTTAATCACTTTTCAGGTGACATTGAGTAGCTACCTGGAACGCTGTGAAAAGTGATAAATGATATTAGCAAACATACAAGTATCACTTTTCACAGCCTCCCAGCTAGCTAGTAACTCTGCTGTGAAAAGTGATAATTGCATGTTTGTTAATATCATTTACACTTTTCTCAGCAAGCCCCAGGACAAATTAAGCCCTGGATGAGGTCAGAGGGAGCTGCAGCAGGAGTCATGGTGGGATGGATGCGGGCTGGGGGGAGGCAGCGGGAGCCCAGTGTGATGGAGGGATGAATGCTGGGCCAGTACGGCAGTGTGGTCCAGGGTGACGGGGAGGGAGGTTGGATGTGAGCCGGGGGAGGCAGCGGGGGCAGGGGAGATGAAGGTGGGTGGTGAGCCCCACAGCTGCAGGGCTGGAGTCGGGGGTTGGCAGCCACTGCCATGTGGCCAGGCTCAGTGCCCGCAACCAGAGTCTGGAGCCGGGGGCAGGAGCTGCACAGCCGGGGCTGGAGGCTGGAGCCCAGGGCCAGTGCCTGCCGCTGCACAGCCAGAGCCCAGAGCTGGGAATCGGTGCCCAGGACCAGTATCTGCCGGAGCTCAGGGTCGGCACCTGCTGCCGCACAGCCGAGAATCTGCACCCTGGGCCAGCACCCACTGCTGGTAGCCAAGACTGGGGATCGGCAACTGGGGTCAGCAGCCAGGGGGTTAGAGCGTGTGTCTCGCTATTGGTGTCCGGGCCACCAGCTGTCGCCAGGTTTGGGGGTTGGAGTCCGGGGCTGGCATTATGTGGCCAGGGGATTGGAGCCTGTCACTGCGCGGCCAGAGTTTGGGGCCTGAACTGAAGCCCCATGGCCGAAGGCTGGGACTGCATGGCCAGAGTTGGGGGTCAGTGCCCGAAAGGGGCAGGAGATGCATGGCCAGGGTTGGGGTCAATGCTAGTGGCCTGAGCCCAAAGCTGGGGGCAGGAACCAGGTCCTGGCACCCGAAGCACCGTGGCTGGAGCCCTGATCTGCACAGCCAGGCTCCCTAAATCCTGCTGCTAGAGCCCACCTCCCAACCACCCCAGGGCTAAAACCCCCATAGATAGAGACGAGAACTCACTTTCCTCCTGCAGTGTTCTGCCCGCACCTGTCTGCCAATGCTTCCCCATCTTTTCCACCCCCAGCCCATCACTACCCAGGAGGCTGTCATGTCGCAGGAAAATCCCCTCGTGGCCGCTTGAGAAACACTGGATTAGTCTTTCCCCCGGGGCATGGAGCGACTCTTCAGAGACCACTTCAGCTCAGTGGCTGAAAGTGCCCCCGCGGCCATAGGGAACTTTCACAGCACCTCTGTGTGAGGCAGGAGGACCCCAGAGGGGCTTATCCCCAGACATGCCCCACCTGCTCCTGCTGCAGGCAGGGGGTCCCATGGGGCAGGGCTCCAGGACTGAAGGGCCTGATCCCAGATAGGCTGAAGTCAATGGTAAGTCAACGGCTAGAGGGTCAGTTTTTATCCATTGTGATATTGCCACCTTTCAGTCTAGCTCTGACTAGCTAACTCCTAAGCCGTGCTACCCTCGCTTTGTCTGCATTAAGAGTTTCCCCTCGCAGTGCGCACTGCTTCTAAAAATGGGGACTCCTACATTTTGCCTAGCTTGCATTGTTCCATCTGCCGTGCCATTCACAACTATGAGATCAAGTACAGCCTGCCCAGTCCATCGCATTTGAAAGTGTTACCTCAAGCAAAGTTCAGTAAGGTCTCTTCAGGTTCAGCTGGTGGAGATTTCCAAGGATGGGTAAAGGTTGTGGTCCTGGGGGGAAATTCAGGCAGGCTCTCTTATTCCAGCCCCTTTTCACAGTGATACTAGAAACAAAAGTTACTGCACACAGCAGCAGTATTTTTATTGGATCTGCTAGTGTCATTTCTTTCAGATTGATATCATGCTAGGGAGGAATTTTCAAAAAAAAAAAAAAAAAGGTGTGGTAAGAATGCAGCCTAATCCAGCGGTGTCCGCAAACTGAGTGATCTGCTTTGTTTAAAATGTCTGTCCCCAACATGTTTTATCTCCACGCCCTATCCCATGACACCTAGTTTAACCCCATTATTACCAGTGGAAAATCATTGATTATGAAAACATTATCTGCAGCTCCTTCTTTTGAAAGTACTGTGGATGGAATGGCTGGATATCCTGGTTTATTGGGATTATTCTAGTGAGACTGGGGTTTGAGCAGAACACCGGGACATCTGTCATGGCATGTCTCACGCAAACCTAGTCATATGTCGTATGTCACCTCCCTTTCTGCTGGCTGCCTCTTGACTATCACTCCTGGCCACAGGAATTGCCCCCACATCACCCTTGATGAAAGATAGTGACCATAGGGAGTGGCGAGATTTGTGGGCTGATGTTATGACCATACTCTCAGTTTGGATGAGAAATGATCCTTGCTCTAGAGTTGCCATCAGCTAAGGAAAAAAATTAAGGAACTTGTGTCCCATTAATGTTTTAAGAAAAATTGGCTAATTGGCATATTGGAAAATAATTTGCATAGAGTCAGAAATTTCAGCTTTAAAAGCATGTGGGTGTGGATTTAATGTTGGTGGAGGCATCAGCCTGTTTCATCTTTGTGGGGGTGAACGGCGCTCTTCCCCCCATACACACTCTGCCCCTTCCTCTTCATCCTATTCACCCTTTTGTGCATCCCTCCCCTGTGAGGTGGCTGGAGAAATCCTACGGTCACTGAGCTGGAAGGCTGGGAGCAGCAGGGAAAAGAGAACATAGAACATTTTTAAAAGGATGTTGCAAAATTGGAGAGGGTGTAGAAAGGAGCCACAAAAATTATTCAAGGGCTGGAGAAAATCTCAATCTGCTTAATTTATGAAAAAGAAGATTGCAATGTGACTTGATTAAGTGTAGAAGTACATTCCTGGGGAGAAAATACTGGGTTCTCAAGGTCTTGTTCATCTGCTGACTGAGAAGGGCATAACAAGAATCCATGGCTGGAAGCTGGATCCAGACACATTCAAATGAGAACTAATGCATCAGCTCCTGATATCTGCAGATCAAGACTGGATGCCTTTCTGGAAGATGTGCTCTAGTCAAACACAACATATGCTCAATACAGGGGTACCAGTGAAATTTAAGGGCCTGTGATATACAGGAGATCAGACTAGATGATCTAATGTTCACATTTGGCCTCAAACTCATGAATCTATGAAAAGTGTGTTGAGTTGCCTTGCCACAAAATAGTGCTTCAAATAAACTAGAAGCTAAACCAAACCATTTAACTGTGGCTCTTTGATAAGGATCCTATGTGTGACAAATTGGAAACTAACAGCGATTAAATTGTGAGATCCTTGAATGAGGCTATTGGGCTTGTTTAGTCGAGAATCTGTGGTCCTGTTTCAACTCAAATTATTTGATTGCCAATTAACTCAAATTAACCAATTCACTTGTAAATGCTAGTCTAGATACTGCACAGATGTTTATTCCAGCATACATGCACTTGAGGTTTGGTCAATGGCCCCATACAAAGTGGGAAGCATGGAAGAAGGCAACAAGGTGGGAAGTGGAGAAAAAACCAAATGGGAGGGCAACATGGCATTCTTGGCAGATCAGAGATAGGGGATGCAACAACACACAAGATGCAAACCAGGGTGGAGCCATGCAAGATACTAATGGTTAATATCTGGGGACAGATCCTCTGTTGGTGTATATGGGCACAGCTCCATTGAAATAAATAGTTGCCGAAAGAATGTGTATGCTGGAATAAATCTATGTGGGACCTTCCTAACATACAACCTGCCATTGGTGTGATATTGCACCGATTTAGCTAAACCAGTGCAACTTTCTGAATGGGTATCTACAGCAATTTAAACTAGGTTTACAAATAAATAAATAATACGAATGGAGAGGGAGAATGGTTCAGTGGCTAGGGTAATAGCCGAGATGTGGGAGACCAGGGTTTAGTTTACCGCTCCACAACAAACTTCCTGTGTGACCTTGGGGGTGTCATGTAGCCTTTCTGTGCTTCAATTCCACATCTGTAAAGTGGGGATAATAGCACTGCCCTACCTCACAGGGGGCTTGTGAAGATAAATACACTAAATTGATTGCAAGGTACTCAGATAACACAGTAATGGCCACATAAGTACCTAAGATCAAGCAAGCGTGTGCTTGTTATAGTAGATCAGGGTTTTTCATTTTAAAATATCATCTATAGAAAACTACATAGCAACCTATAAACACTCTCTATATATTATGATCAGCTCTTTCAGAATACATCACATTATTCATATTAACCCAGACTTCAAGTGCAGATAGAATCTTTATGTATAGGACAAGATACTCAACTTTTGAGATGTTAGGTGATCGGAACTGATTATTTAAACAATATACGTTTATCACTGCATTTGAGTTGATAGAAGACAATAAAGACATGCAAATGTTAGCTTCATATTGACTATTTTCATAATTAGCTAAGGAAACAGACTTTTAATAAATTGAATACACTGGCACCCTTCTAAAATCCTTTTAATGTACATTTCCCCAAAACATAGTCTTAGAACTGGACGAGAAGGAAGAAGAGGTTTCACAGAATCATAGAAGTAAGGACTGGAAGGGACCTTAATAGGTCATCTAGTTCTAGTCCTGTCCCCTGCACTCAAAGCAGGACGAAGTAATAACTAGACCATTTCTGCTAAGTGTTTGTCTAACCCGTTTGACAGCCTGAATGACTTAGTGTCCAGATAGAAAGAAGAATGATGGTTGAGAAGTGGGAATGGTGGAAAATGGGGGAGAGGGGGGTGCACACAGCCTATGGCATGAGGGGGAGAATAGAGAACCCTGGTATGGGTGATGTAACCCAAAAAACCCTCAATGCCAATTGGCAACGGGGTTACAAACATATCTTGATCCATGTTTGGACAAGTTTGAAAAACTCGGCCTTACCCTCTGCCTCAGTTTCTCTCTTTCAGGGCTTGTCTGTAGTAGGAAAATAAGTGTACTTTTAACATATCAATAAATGTTGCAATCCTAGTGCAGAGATAGCTAAGTGTAATTATAACACTTGTTAGTTGGTTGAGGTACAAACACTAGTGAGACAGCTACACTTGCCATTTTCCTGCTTGGCTGATCTTGTGAAGGCAGGGCTGGATTAATGCATAGGCAAGTAGGCACATGTGTAGGGCCCAGATTCATAAGGTGAAGCAAACCTAAGCAGTGCCGTGAGCCAATGTGTCAGGTTACAATGCCACTCACTCAAATTTGGCCTTACTGCTTCTACATCATAATAGAAGGGAGGCCAGGCCAAACCTGAGCAGTGCTGTGACCCTGTGGTCACTTAGGGCCCAGTGATGGGGAAATCCAGCCCTGTGTGAAGGCCTTACACTTGACTTGACATTTCTCTGTCTGTATCACAATAATCAATTCTAAAATTTCAGGGACTATTCTAGGCATCGATGGTCAGAAATCCATTGATTTTGGGGGATAATAAAAACCAAAAGGGGGAAATGGAAGACATATGAAGTCTCTGCCAGCTCTTTATTGCAGCCACAGACTCAAACACCTCTGCAATTGTCTAGCGCTCAAACGGCTGGCTGATGGTTGAGTTAGTGTTTTCTAGTATAAGGATACCCATTTCTCTTAACTCTACCCATCCTCCCAATAGAATTTAAGATGGTGACATCTGGAATGACTTAGCCCCCAGACAGAAAGAAGAAGAATGGTTGGGGTGAAGTGGGGACGGCAGGAAATGGGGGTGTGCAGCACACAGCCTTTGGCAGGAGGGGGAGAATAGAGAACTCTGGTATGGGGGTGTGACCCTAAAACCCCTCAATGCCAACTGGGTTACAAGCATATACTGATCTTGGTATGTACACTCTGGTTCACCAAAGAGTATCATGGAAGATCTTAAATGAAACCAGGGTCAGGCTGGCCATTAATATCATTGTGAAATGCATGCACAGATACTATGTATCTGAACACAGATGAAGGATTGTAAGAATTACACAAAGTATGTAACAGCTAGAGAAACACAGCAGAGAACGAACCTTTGTCCTAAAATACACTTCAAAGGCCTGGGGGAGTGTATTTGGGGAGCAAAGAAGATACCTTGGCATCCTGCACCTAGCATGTAAACAGACAGCGGGTTTACATTCTTAAAAACTGGATCACAACCAGGCTTGGTGAAATGCTGCAAAAGACATTTGGGGTGAGATAAACTTACTTAGATTGGAGGTTAGCCTGGCAAGTTAAGTTTAGCCTTTAGAAAGCACATTATACTTGCTGGCAGAGGCAATGTGTGTGGGTGCAGGGGGGGGGCATCCCCCCAAGATTGCTCAGTCACATGGTGCGGCCAGGCCCTCTCCCTACACAGTAGCTGAGCCAGGGAGCTGCGCCAGGGAGGGAGAGGCAGAGGCAGGAGGAACAGCTGGGAGCTGCTCAGAGGGTGATTTAACTCTGCGGAGAGGCAAAGGAAGTTGGAACCTGCTTTCTCATAGGGAGGGTGGGGGCTGCTTTCCCTAAGAGGGAGGGCTGCCTGGGGAGGGGGCATGACTTGAGCTCTTCCTGGGCTCTGCCCCCCCCTCCCTCCGCCAGCAAGCACGGGTCATCTATGCTTGCCCTGGTATTAAGTGCTGACCATGAGTTGAATCAAACAAGCTGGTGTCTACGCTGGCCACTTGGGAACAGCAGACCCGGTATTCAGTGGCTAAGGCACCACAGGGGAGCACGGTGAAGGACTGGGGTGCAATTGGTAACCTGCAAGGCAAAATGAGAGCTGCATAGCCCAGCAGAGAGTGCTTGGGTGGCTAATAGAAAGCAGGGCTCAGGGAACTGGCACCCAGTTAAGCATAGGCAAGTCTCTCTCTCACTGGAGGCTGGGAGAGGGTAATAAGGTGACTCACATTCCTGGGAACCCCACAAATCATCACAGGGGGAATGGGGTGAATGGAGAACACAGAACCCCTGGCGGGAGGCAGATTAGGGAACCCTGGTAGGGAGGGAGGGGGAATGGGGAGTCTGGGTGGGAAAGGGGGGGGAATCAGGGCACACACAGAGCCCTTGCCATGGGGGTGGAGACTGGGGGACCCTGGACTCAGGGAAGGGGGGCAAACAAAGCCCCTGGCATGAGGGGAAGGTGGGAATGGGAGGGGGTTGGGAATGGGGCACACAGTATCCATGGTATAGAGAAGAATGGGAGGCATAGAGGAGAGTGGGTGTGCATACAGACCCTTTGCCCTGGGGAGAGAATGGAGGACCCTGGAAAGGTGGGAGGGAGGCATGGGGGGCACACAACCTCTGATGGGGAGAGAGATTGGTGGAAGCTGGTATGGGTGGGGAGGCACATAGAGCCCCAGACATGGAGGGGAATGGGGAGAATTAGGACATGGGGTGCATACAGAGCCACTTATCAGGGGGTAGCCGTGTTAGTCTGTATCTACAAAAACAACAAGGAGTCTGGTGGCACCTTAAAGACTAACAGATTTATTTGGGCATAAGCTTTCGTGAGTAAAAACCTCACTTCTTCTGTGGCAGGAGGAGAAAATAGGGGTCCCTGGTATGGGAGGAGGGGGAATTGAGATTCACAGAACTTCTAGCATGGGGGAGGTTGGGGGGAGTTGCAGGGGGTCCCTGACAAAGAAGGGGATGGGAGGGTGCACAGAAGGAGCTTGTGTGGGGAATGGAGAGATACCAGGAGCCGCTAGTGTGTGCAATGAGCTTCTCTTACACAAGGTACAACACATGTGATCCCCTAGCGTAGATATAGTTTCAGAGGTCGGGGCAGCCCTGGTAGTGCAGAGGTTCCTTTTTTGGTACTGAAAGTCACCACCACACCTCCCTCCGGAGCAGACTCCTCACTTCTCTGAGGTCCCTCCCATTGAGTTGGAAATCATCAACGTACGGGGTAATAACTGCTGAAGATGCAGGGTCAGCATCTGTGGAGATAGCAACATCCAGGGGATTTTGGTGCAGAGGACATTGGACTGTGTGTTCTGCATCAGTCTGTGCTGTTTCAGCTCCCGCTCCGGTAGATGTTGCCTCTTGGTTGCACAGTAATGTGTGATTTTGCGAATGGCCAAGTTCTGGGCTAGGCACGGAGGCTCCTCTGAGGTTGTACAATGTAACGGGCAGTACAAGACTCTAGTCCCAGTTACACCCATGCAACCTTGCTAACGTCATTGGAGTCAATGGAGTTGCCCATTGGTGTAATTGCGGCTAGGATGGGGTCCTAACAAATCATGGCTCAAACCACAGCCAAAGGCCAGTGCACGGGAGCGTACCAGGGAGAGCCTGAAGATACATATGAGTAAGGGTTAGTCTACACCACAACGGCTTTGCTGATATAGCTAGACCAGCGTAACTATACCAGCAAAGCCCTGTAGTGGAGACCACCTCCCTGAACAACATCAAGTAGATCATCACAAAGGGGGGAGGGATAGCTCAGTGGTTTGAGCATTGGCCTGCTAAACCCAGGGTTGTGAGTTCAATCCTTGAGGGGGCCACTTGGGGATCTGGGGCAAAATCAGTACTTGGTCCTACTAGTGAAGGCAGGGGGCTGGACTCAATGACATTTCAGGGTCCCTTCCAGTTCTAGGAGTTGGGATATCTCCATTAATTATTATTATTTATAAAGACTCTTCTCTTGGTATAAACTGCATCTACGTGGGGGGAGGGTGTTGCTGACATAGCTATGTCAGGCATGTGATTTTCTGACTATCATACGTATATCTGCCAAACTTTGTAGTGAGACCTGGCCTAAGGCAAGGAGCTCTAAGAACGTGGCTCAGCACAGATCTTATGGGACATTGGGGGCGTGGTAAACCCAACCGCCGGGGTGAGGTCCAGGTCTGAGCTGGTAAC
>NC_048300.1:190265816-190366439 GCF_013100865.1 Trachemys scripta elegans
AAAAAAAACCAAAACCCCTGAACATTTTTTTTTTAAAAAGCGTGTATGTGTGGGTGGGCGGTGGGGGTGGGGTATTTACTTGGTTGAGGTTTTTTAATTTCTCCTGGAATAGAGGCCTGAAAAATTATTAAAAACAAAACAAAACAAAAAACTCCCTATCTTATTGACTGCACCAGTAATATTTTTGAAGAGCAAATTTGTTCCGATTGAAAGGTTTAGAATATAATTAATTTCCATTTTTTTTACTAGTAAGTGTATTTATAGGAAGAAATCCTGCTTTATGTCACACCTGTTTATTCTTGAAGTAAATCCATGTTTAAACTCTGATTTACCCCTTATTACTAAGAAGTTGTGCTGTGGTTTTTATTCTTTCTTAGAGTTGCACAACAAATAACAGTTGGTTGTTTATTTCATTACAGGTCGGAGGATCTGTGCAGGTGAGACTCTTGCCAAAATGGAGCTCTTCCTCTTCTTTACAAGCCTCCTGCAGCGGTTCACTTTCCATCCTCCTCCTGGAGTTACCAGCTCAGACCTGGACCTCACCCCGGCGGTTGGGTTTACCACGCCCCCAATGTCCCATAAGATCTGTGCTGAGCCACGTTCTTAGAGCTCCTTGCCTTAGGCCAGGTCTCACTACAAAGTTTGGCAGATCTAGGTATGATGGTCAGAAAATCACATGCCTGACATAGCTATGTCAGCAACACCCTCCCTCCACCCCCCATGTAGATGCAGTTTATACCAAGAGAAGAGTCTTTGCGATGATCTACTTGATGTTGTTCAGGGAGGTAGTTTAAGGTCCTCGCAAAATATCTCATTTTGCCAGCATAGGCTGGGTCTCCACTACAGGGCTTTACATCAGTATAGCTGTATCAGCAAAGCCGTGGTGGTGTAGACTAACCCTTACTCATGTGTATCTTCAGTCCTCCCTCTGCAGACTCTCTCTGGTACACGGCCGTGCACTGGCGTTTGGCTGTGGTTTGGCCCATGGTTTGTTAGGACCCCATCCTAGCCGCAGTTACACCAATGGGCAACTCCATTGACTCCAATGACTTTAGCAAGTTTGCACAGGTGTAACTGGGACTAGAGTCTTGTATTGTCTGTTACATTGTACAACCTGAGAGGAGCCTCTGTGCCTAGCCCAGAACTTGGCCATTCGCAATATTACACATTACTGTGCAACCAAGAGGCAACATCCAACGGAGCGGGAGCTGAAACAGCAGACTGATGCAGAACACACGGTCCAATGTCCTCTGCACCAAAATCCCCTGGATGTTGCTATCTCCACAGATGCTGACCCTGCATCTTCAGTTGTTATTACTCCCTACGTTGATGATTTCCAACTCGGTGGGAGGGACATAGGAGAAGTGAGGAGTCTGCTCTGGAGGGAGGTGTGATGATGACATTCAGTAACAAAAAAGAAACCTCTGCACTCCCAGGGCTGCCCCTGACCTCTGAAACTATGTCTACGCTAGGGGATCACACGTGTTGTACCTTGTATAGGAAAAGCACATTGCACACACTAGCGGCTCCTGGCATCTCTCCATTCCCCATGCAAGCTCCTTCTGTTGCACTCTCCCATCCCCTTCTTTGTCAGGGACCCCCTGCAACTCCCACCAACCTCTCCCATGCTAGAAGTTCTGTGAATCTCAGTTCTCCCTCCTCCCATACCAGGATCCCCCATTCTCTCCTCCTGCCACAGTGGCTTTGTGTGCACCCCATATCCTAATTCCCTCCATTCCACTCCATGGCCGGGGCTCTGTGTTTCCCCCTTCACCCATACCAGCTTCTCCCAATCTCTCTCCCCATCAGAGGTTGTGTGCCCCCCATGCCTCTCTCCCACCTTTTCCAGGGTCCTCCATTCTCTCCCCAGGGCAAAGGTTCTGTGTGCACCCCCACTCTCATCTAAGTCTCCTATTCTTCTCTATACCGGCCATAGAATTTTCTTTGATACCTTTAGCTTCCCCCATCAATTGTATGCATTTCTTAGCTGCTACTTTGTAATCATTTCTATCAGCTCCCCCATTTTTCTATTTGCTATATATATATTTTTATGGATGCTTTCATCTCCCCTCTTAGCCAGATATATAATTCCCCCTCTCAACCCCCCCCCCCCCAAAAAAAACAAAAAAACCTTTTCTGTGATTGTGGAATTCTGTTTTGGGGCATTTAATAAAGCAGTGGTTCTCAACTAAGGGTGTATAGGGGTACGCAGAGGTCTTCCAGGAGGGTACATCAACTCATCTAGATATTTGCGTAGTTTTACAACAGGCTACATAAAAAGCACGAGGGAAGTCAGTACAAACTAAAATTTTATACAATGACTTGCTTATACTGCTCTATATACTATACACTGAAATGTAATTACAATTTTTATATTCCAATCAATTTATTTTATTATTATATGGTAAAAATGAGAAAGCAAGCAATTTGTCAGTGACAGTGTGCTGTGACACTTTTGTATTTTTATGTCTGATTTTGTTAGCAAGTAGATTTTAAGTGAGGTGAAACTTGGGGGTACTGAACACAAATCAGACTCCTGCCAGGGGTACAGTAGTTTGGAAATGTTGATAGCCACTGTAATAAAGCATTCTTAAGCACTTCCCAATTATACTTTCTTGTTTTTAATTTTTTTTCTCCCACTCAGTTTCATGATTGTCTTTAGCTTTAGGAAATTAGCCCCATTCAGTAATATATACAGTTGCGGCTTTAAAAAAGCTATCTTCTGTTTGCACATACCAAATGAAATTAGTTCACAAACACTTGCACGTAGGCAACCTTCATACATAACAAAGTGGCTGAATGACTTGTTTACTACAAGACTCTATTCAGTATTAATTATGGAGCTGTGACCAATGCCTTCATAATCTCGGTATCAAAAGAGTTCAGACATTGTTAGCGCCAACAAAAGAAAATACTTCACCATGTGTTTCAGTCCAATTTTATGATGGTGTAACTCCTCTGAAATAATTGATTTACGTGAGTGTGAAACTGAGTACAGCTGTAGTGAATCAGTCCCATAATACCTGCAGAACTAAACAAAGATAAAAGCTGCCCCTAAGCATAGATCAAACAGTTAGTACCTGTTACAGAAGTACCTCCTTGCTAATGTTTACCTACAACTTTTGCAGCCCAGTGGATCTAATAAACAAAAGCAACAAATGAGGTGACACTAGCATCTCCAACTACACACCTGAACGCTGCTGATAACCTGGACATTTACCATTCAGCTTTTAGTGAAGGAAATGGCACACATGTTATTCACACTAGTCAAGGATCTCCTGGACATGGGTAATTTAAAACAAACCAACCTCTATTAGGGAAGCGAAGTTGGATTATTCTGATATTCATCAATTTTTAAGGCAAGGAGAGACAATTATGATAATCTAATCTGACCCTCTGGATAACAAAGGCCACAGATTTCACCTTGTGATTCCTTCATTTAGCCCAGGGGTTCTCAAACTTCATTGCACCATGACCTCTTCTGACAACAAAAATTGACCTCAGGAGGGGGGACTGAATCCTGAGCCCACCTGAGCCCCACAGCCCCAGGCCGGGGGCCAAAGCCGAAGCCCAAGAGCTTCAGACCCAGGCGGGAGGCCTGTAACCTGAGCCCCTTCGCTCAAGGCTGAAGCCCTCTGGCTTTGGCCCTGGGCAATGGGGCTCGGGCTTCAGCCCTGGGCCCCAGCAAGCCAAATGTCAGCCCTGGAAAACCCATTAAAACAGTGTCGTGACCCACTTTGGGGTCCTGACCCACAGTTTGAGAACCGCTGAAGCCAAACAACTTGTGGTTGACCTACAGCATTTCTTTTAGAACGATATCCAGACTTGACTGAAAGATTCCAAGCGATGGAGAACTTACCATGTGGTTACTTACCCTCACTGTGAAATGTGAGTGCCTTATTTCTAGCTTGAACATCACTGACTTCAGCTCCCAGTCAGATCTTGTTATGCCTTTGTCTGCTACACAATGAGCTCTTTAAGATCAGATAACTTCTCCCTGTGCTGGTATGTTCAGACTGATCGAATTACTCCTTAACCTTCTCTTCAATAAAGTGTATGGATTGATTTTGATTTTCAGTATAAGAGATGTTGTCCTGACTTTCAATCATTCCTGAAGCTTTTTTCGTAACCCTCTCCAATTTTTCAACATCTTTTAAAAGTGCGGACAGTAGAATTGGACCCATCATCCAGTCAGTGGTCTTACCAATGCCTTACATACACACAGGTACTTCCTCTCAGCTCTTAGAATACCATAGGTCTGAATCCATGTCAACAAAACCAAAGATGGAGATTAAAATATTTTGTTTATTAATTTTAGTTCCTTTAAGTTCATTGAACTGTGCTTTCTTGCAATTACTGTAGGCTTGATTCTGCAAGACTTACTCATGAGTAGGAATTGCGCTTGCAAGTAGTTCAGTTGAAATCAGAACTCACAATGTCTGAAATTCACCCCTGGACTGATGGTGACTTTAAGGCTATGTCTACACTACACACCTTTTAGAGACAGCTGTGCCGCTAAGCAGGGGTAGGCAACCTATCGCACGTGTGCCAAAGGCGGCACACAAGCTGATTTTCAGTGGTACTCACACTGCCCAGGTCCTGGCCACCGGTCCGGGGGGCTCTGCATTTTAATTAAATGTTAAATGAAGCTTCTTAAACATTTTAAAAACCTTATTTACTTTACATACAACAATAGTTTAGTTATATATTATAGACTTATAGAAAGAGACCTTCTAAAAACGTTAAAATGTATTACTGGCACACGAAACCTTAAATTTGAGTGAATAAATGAAGACTCGGCACACTACTTCTGAAAGGTTGCCGACCCTGCCCTAAAAGGTGCACAGTATAGCCACCCTTTGTCGGCGGGGACAGCTCTCCTACCGACAAAAAAATTCCACCCTCAACGAGCAGCGGTAGCTTTGTTGGCGGGAGAGCTCTCCTGACGACAAAGCGCTGTTCATACCGGTGCTTGTCATCGGTAAAACTTTTGTCATTCAGGGTGTGGTTTTTTCACACCCCTGAATGAAAAAAGTTTTACCGACGAAAGTCCAGTGTAGGCAAAGCCTAAGTCCTATTTAAATCCTCAAAACAGGGTCTAAATGAATCTTAAGTGGCAGCTGTCTCTCTGCACAGAGATTAATTTAATCCATTGTGTGTATGATTTCCAGAACTGGCCTACATTTGGTATCTTTATCAGTAAAGCTTTGGCTTTACTCTCATGCCTTTTTTTTGTAATGGCCACTTTGTGTTTCTAAAGTATGCACAGAATATTGATAAGATCTTTACATGTTCATCAGAGTATTTCATCCAATCAACAAAGGAATAAAATGTGGGACCTGGAACAGCTACAAAAGTGAACATTTCTGTGTTTCTGAAAATAGTATAAAATGTGTTACAACAAACAGGCGTTTCATTCAGAGATAAAAGCTTCTATGTAACACAGTACACATAGGATTTGCCATATTGGTCTGCCTAGCCCAGCCTCCTGTTTTATGTTGTTCAATGCTGGATACTTCAGAAGAACATGTAAAACCTCCAATGGGATATTTACTTTATGTAATTCTACATTATAGAGGGCATTTTCTCCCCAACCTTCAGAGGCAAGCCCTAAAACAAGGTGAAAATGGTCGATTTAATTTCATGCTTTAACCTTTTCAAAATCTTTCTGGTACCGCTATTTGTCAGACCTGTAGCTTGAAGGAATGAGTTCCATAGGTTAATCTTACACAATTCCTCTTCTTTTAAAATTAGTTTCTTTTCTGGTTCATCATGGAACCCTCTTGTCACTGGACTATGACACATGGTGAACAGGAGCTGATCTTCTCCAAGCTATTATTTTATGCACCTCTTTTCATAGGGAATTTTGTGAATGCTTCTGATTTTAATTTTTGTTGATATTCTTGCCACTTTTCCTTTTCTGTCTTTCGAGATGTGGTGTGTCCCCAGAGAAGGCGGCATAACATAATGACATTCTAATATTCTGCTTCTGATTCTGCTGTGATTTGAACAAATGTCCTTACTAACCTTTCCTTAACGGTACAGTTCCTTAACGGTAACTCTTTATTGAGACAGCGCTTAGCTCAGAACCAGTCAATGTACTTGAATAGGCTTCAGTTTTTTCTTCCAATGTATGGTATTTTTCACTTGTATATACTGGTTACCTAGTTTTGGTAGGTCCTTCTGGACTGGCTCATCAAATCCTGCCTTGACTGGTTTAACCTAAATAATTTAGTGCCAATAAAAATGTTGTCACTTCTTTCTCTGGGTCATTAATAAATGCTATATTGAAAAAAAAAAAAACAACCAAAAAAACTAAATCACGCTGTCTAGCTTTCCCAGTCAACTTGGTTAAGAAAATAGGCACCTCTTTATTCTCTGGGATCTTGTGGATCCCACACAGTCTCTCAAAGATGGACAGTTATTCCTCAGTGCAGTCAGTCTCTTGATAAATTGGACAGGCTTTCTCCCACTCCTTTCTGGTGAAAGGTTTCAGAGTAGCAGCCGTGTTAGCCTGTATCCGCAAAAAAGAACAGGAGTACTTGTGGCACCTTAGAGACTAAGATTTGTGTCCATTTATTCTTTTGCGTAGAGACTGGGGCTCGTTCACCTGCACATCTACCAACGTGATACATGCCATCATGTGCCAGCAATGCCCCTCTGCCATGTTCATTGGCCAAACCGGACAACCTCTATGCAAAAGACTAAATCGACACAAATGTGACATCAGGAATCATAACATTCAAAAACCAGTGGAAGAACACTTCAACCTCTCTAACCACTCAGTGACGGACTTGAAGGTGGCAATTTTGCAACAAAAAAACTTCAAAAACAGACTCCAAAGAGAGACTGCTGAACTTGAATTAATATGCAAATTAGATACAATTAACTTAGGTTTGAACAGAGACTGGGAATGGTTGGGTCATTACACTAATTGAATCTATTTCCTCATGTTAAAATATCCTCACACCTTCTATGGGTCATCTCGATTATCACTTCAAAGGTTTTTTTCTCTCTCCTGCTGATGATAGCTCATCTCAATTGATTGGCCTCTTACAGTTGGTATGGCTACTCCCACCTTTTCATGTTCTCTGTATGTATAAATATCTTCTTTCTGTGTGTTCCATTCTATGCATCCGAAGAAGTGGGCTGTAGCCCACGAAAGCTTATGCTCAAATAAATTTGTTAGTCTCTAAGGTGCCACAAGTACTCCTGTTCTTTTTTCTGGTGAAAGGGAATGTGCTCACAGTCGGAAACTGCTCCTTGTGCTGCTCCAGGAGCTGCAACGTGTGAGCTTCCCTCTGTTTCTGCGGTGCTCTTTCCTCAGCTCCTAGTTGTTCAATGTGTCTTATGTGAGCTTCCTCCTGAATTTCAGTGGTGGCTTTGTGTCTTTGGTAGGCCCTCTTCTCAGACTCCTTGGTTTCATTCTTCTTGATCTGGAGTTACACCATCAGTATGTGGTGCTCATGTTCTTTCTGGGCTTCCAGGAGCTTTAGCCGAACCAGTTCCAATGCAGCAATCTCTGCGTCAGCTGAGGTAAGGGGTGCTCAAACCCTGCTGCTTGGTCTAAGTCTATGTGCAAAGCTCTCAGTTCCTCATCCGAGGCTTTCTTTTTATGGGATATTCCCCTATTTTTACATAATTTTTTCAAGGTCTTTTGTGTCAAGGCCCTCATATGAATCCGATTCACTCATTGTGACTAGTCTTTAACCCTTAAAACTCTCCATCAAATTTAAACTTTTAACAGGTCAACTCAGTTGACCTGTGGCAAGTGAATCCTGTCAAGACTATGCCAATTGTCAGGCTGTCTGGAGTTCTCATAACTGTGAGTGGCTACCTCAGGCAAGGTCCGATGAGGGGGGGCGGAAGCCGGTACAAATTACCAGGGCCTGGCTTCCCCCCCCTCGTTGCCTTACCGGGGCCCGGCGGTCCAGAAGGGGGCCCAGGGCCCGGTTTCCCTGGCTTCCCCCGGTCTCATCGGCCCTGTTTAGCCGGTCCACCTTTGCTGGGGGGCCCGAACCCGCTCTCGGTGGCCCTGACCTCAGGGCAGACTGTCAGGAAACTGGTGGTGTGTTCTATAAATTAGATTTCACCAAGCCAGGGACAATTGTGAACTCCTGGATCTCTATACCAGTCTTTCCATGGAGTTACACAGAGTCCCCTTAGACTCTCCAGTCTGTTTTGTGACCCAGACAAACTAGACTTTGTGATAAAATGATTACTTACACTAAAACTCAGACCACATTTAGGTTGTTTCCAGTCCCAGGAAAAGAAAAGAGCTGGTAGGAAGCAAGCAGTTCCCAACCAAGATACAGACATTTGCAATAACTGTCAAGGATCATGCAAATCTTGGATTGGACTATTCAGTCACATGAGACATTGCAAACCATCCACATCAAAGCAGCAATTCCACCATCTCTCGCAGACGAAAGGATGCCAACAAACAGTCCCAAGAGACCAGTCACTTGCCCTAGATCAGTTGGTACTCTAGATCTTACACCTGTAGCCAATCCTGTAGTAAACGATCTAAAGGTTTATTAACTAGAAAAAAGAAATGAGCACTATTTATGAGTTAAAGTAAGCAAACAAATACAAGCAAATGAGTTACCATCTAGATCCTAAGAGTGACAGAGTGGCCGTGATCTGTAAATTCAAAGTGTCTTTCAGGGCGGACCCAGGAGGTAAGCCCTGGGGAGCTCCAGCTTCAGTTTGATTTCTCTGGCCCTTTGAGATTTCAAACAGCAAAAGAGAGGAAAAATCTTCATGCCCAGTACTTTTATTTCCCTCTTCCAGCATTCAAAGAGATGGGGCAAGTCCTTCTGCATGTACTTCTCCAGGGGTGGATGGGGCAATTAAAGTGGTATAATGGCCCACTTAAATTTTGATAGCTCTCCTGGATGGGCTCGGGGGAGGGGGAATTCCCTTGCAGGGGTTCACACATTCAGAGCAAACATTTTCAAAGTTACAAAGCAAAACTTACATATTTTCTTATAGCCTGGAATATAGACATTATGCCTGAGATTAAGGCATGCAGCAACTTAGAAGCATTTCATAGAGTCTAAACACTAAAAATATTCTTATATGAGTAACACCTATTTTGAACAAAGCTAACATACAGGTGAAATGATCTGGTCTCCAACTATGAGTTTGTCAGTTTTAGCTAATGCCTGAAGTCTTGAAAAGAGTTGGCACCTGCTCTGCCAGCATCACAACCTGATTATTGTACTGCTGCCTGAGATATCTCACTGTCACGCATTGTTCATACTTAGAATTAGCTATAAATTCCCAATACTTTGATTCCTATCACTTATCCAGTTTTTAATCCATGGCACGATTCATCTCTTGACCCAGAGTGAGGTAAGGAAGGTTGCATAGACTCATAGGACTGGAAGGGACCTCGAGAGTTCATCTAGTCCACTCCCCTGCACTCATGGCAGGACTAAGTATTATCTAGACCATCCCTGACGGGTGTTTGTCAAACCTGCTCTTAAAAATCCCCAATGATGGAGATTCCACAACCTCTCTAGGCAATTTATTCCAGTGCTGAACCACTCTGACAGTTAGGAAGTTTTTCCTAATGTTCAACGTGAACCTCCCTTGCTACAACTTAAGGACATTTTAGTGAAAAACCTTTTGGAAATCTAAATAATCTACACTAACTGATCCCCTTCAGCCTCTAATTGATTACACCTAGTAGCTTAAAGGGTATGTTTTTAAGTCTTTTGTGATTCAGCATGTTCAATGTGTAAAAAGAAACATTCCCAAATCTGAAATTTTGCAGTCAAATATGGTACCAGGGTGAAAGGCATATTAGAAACACATAGATAGGAAATCTGTACGTTAAAACAACCTCAGTGATGACGGATGGTTAAAATACAAAGAATACTGCATATCACTTAGCATCTTTCAGGTTAGAAAAATAAAATGTATATCAAGGATCCTCAAATGCATTTGCATTGTGTGTATCACATTTGTCAGTGATGACATTCTAAATAAAGTTTGTTTGGGTTTTAAAAAGAACGCAGCTATCTACACCTCTCTTTACGTATTGAAAGCAATGAGTGGTATAGATGATATTTAGATATTGTCTCTTTCAATTAGAAACTGGAAACAGCACCACTAGGACAGGAATTTATGATGGAGAATTCATCCTACACATTGATGTTGACTGTTCTGTGATCCCCAGCGTCACCGAACTGACCAGCAGGTTGTCTCTCTTCTGCTGGAACCTAGCATGAAAACCAGACAAGAGGTTAATGCCACATCATGATATTTGGCTTGTTTTCCCCCCTAGAAGTTACAGATCTGATTCTTTTTACTTATATCAATTGTCAAACATGCATAGCCTACTGAAGACTGCTGTGCCACCCAGAGTGATCATAGTTTGCGATGTTGCATCAGGCATCATGTACTGAAGTTCCCAGATCTGGCTCATGCATTTCATTATTAACAAGATGATCTAGCCTGCCATATATGCCTGTACTAAAATCAGCAATTATGCGTTATTTACTGTCTTTTTAAACTGGAACTGACTGAAAGCCATGCCAAAGGAAGTATTTAATAACATGTGCTATAACCATCTATATAGCATAAAGACTCCATCTGTGATTTTCAAAAAAGCCTAAAGGAGATCGGTGCCTAATTCCCACTGAACTTCAACAGGAGTTGGATGCCAAACTCCCTTAAGCTCCTATAAAAATACCAGGCTCTATTAGAGTCATGGGCTAATTAGTGTCATGGTATCTTACGCAAGTAGATTCACTGGCTCTAGTAGGACTCTGTGGTGGTGAGGTGAGCGGACCTGTATTTGTGGTTAAAATAATGCTGAGTTTCTTTGTGTCTCTTTCATCAACACTTCAAAACTTTTCCACTCGCTCTAATTGTTGTTGTTAAATATTTCTATTACGGACACGCATTTCTGGAACTTCTGCATGATTTCCCCAGGATCAGACAGAATCAGTTGCAGAGCTCTCAACAGGACCCATGCGTCTGGCCACTCACCCCAGACACTATCCTTTTTGATCACAGCTGCCCCTTAGGCAGGAAGCTTCCCTGGGCCACTGGATCAACCAAGTTGCATTTCTAACACTGGAGTGGTTTGTATTTCCCAGTGCATCACTGCATTCTCCTCCTCCCATCAAGTAAAGAGCCATGATTCACATACAGTGCAACAGTTTAGGCCTGGTCTTAAAAGACAGATTGTCCTAGCTACATCGCTCAGGGGTGTAAAAAATTCACCCCCTGCGTGTTGTAGTTAAGCCAGTGTAGCCCATGGTGTAGTCAAGTGTAGATTGATGGAAGAATTCTTCCGTCAACCAAGCTACTGCCACTTGGGAAGGGGGAGATGGGAAAACCCTGCCCACGGGATTAAGAAATATCCACTCTACGGGGCTACAGCAGTGGAGCTGTGCCGCTCTACCGCCCATTGTGTAGACATGCCTTTACTTCCCACAGAACTTACCTCACTTACCTCCTCTGACATTGCACTTTACGGGCTCACACTAACACTCACAACATTCAGGTATTTCTCTCTTCTTCCAGTACATTTTTCATCTGAGTTTGCTGGTGCTCCCCTCTCCCCACAATATAACTTACTGGAGACCTTAGCTCTGACAAATGCTCATGACCAGAGCATGACAGGCTGAAGACAAAGCCACCCTCTAAGGGGCCAGAAGCCTCCTGGTGCCTAAACCCTTCTCTTTGAAAGCTAACTGTGGTCTTTGATGTACTCTTGACTTGGGAGGGCCTGGTGTCTATTGTTGTTTGTGAGATTCCAGTGCCAAGAGGCCTTAATTGAGATCAAGGCCCCATTGCGCTAGGTGCTGTACAAACCCATAGTAAGAGTCTGTCCTTGCCCTGAAGCACCTACCATCGAAATAGACCAGACAGAAAAAGTAAAGTGACTTTCACATTATCCTCATTTTACAGATGGGGAACTGGGGTATACAAGCAGTTAATGACTTCCCCAGGGTTACAAAGGTAGAGCCAGGAAGTGAACTGAGATCTGATGAGTCCTAGCAGAGTGCCTTTACTATGAGACCTTCCTTGCACCTACACTGCAAAGCCTGAGATTTTCATTCTGGCTCCCCTCTCCCCCGCAGCCCTGTCCCCAAGGTTTCTCTTTATCATATGAAAAAAAAAAGAGTTTGTTTTTTAAAACCATGAGCAATAACCATCTCCTGATGTGCAATGAAATGGATTTCAAGAGCTGTCTCCTTTGCAGCCTGCCTATAGAGGGCCCACTCTCTATTCCTCCTCCATTCACTTTGACAGCTGTAGCACCGAAAGTCTTGTGATTTTGGAGGCGAGCCTGAGAAATCCTAAACCTGAGATTAGGCAAGATTTTTGAAGCCTGGCTCCCATGTGTAAGTGAGTCCCCAGTTTATCAAAGATTCAACAAATCCTCCCTCTCCGACTAGGAAAACAGAATTGCGGTGTGTTGTAATCTTCTAATAAAAGGCAATAAAAGCTGCACTTCCTGATGGTTGGATTACTCCACGGTTATGTCCTACCTCCCAGTAAACTGAGTCGTCGTAGCAGTTCTCATCAGGTGCTTGTCCCAAGAAAGGCAAATTTAGAACTAAACCTGCAGGAGAGAAAATACGGTCAACTACAATACTCAAACCTGCCATAACAGATGCATAAGAGATAGCCTTGGAGGGGGAAGCATGGCCTTTGTCCTATGGCCCTATCTACATCTCTGATTTTGTACTTCTGGAGAGGTACTGACTTCCTTTCAGAAACATCCAGCATCACAAAGGATCAGCCCCTATAATATCAAGCCATTCAATAGTCTAGGCAGTGCAGGTTAACACTTTCCATTATAAGACCCTAATTTCAGTTGCTTATAGCTTTTCCAAACATAAACTGTTTGGACTGAACTTTTCCACGCTGCGGGTCTGCCTCAGGCTAAATCTTTTTTTGGAAAGTATCAGCTAAAAGGGCTCACGCCATTTCTGACAATAAGGTTAGGGAAAAATACGTTTATTCCCTTCCCCCCCAGATTAAAAAATTCTTACAGTGGTTTCATTGGGAAGTTCTAGCCCTCCATGCTTCAGGATTTGAAATTTGGCATGCGGTTGCCCTGGTGTTAAGGACGTGCCTTTGGCTGTGCTTGTGACAATCAGCTGAAATTTGGTCAAATTCTAAGCCTTTGAAAAAATCAGTATGCACAGGTTTAGTAGAGGCTGGCAGTTAATTTCTCTGAACTGTTCATATTTACTGAGCATGCTCCATCCCCATACAGTACCTACCTGAGACTCAGGAATTCTGGGTTCAATTCCAGCTTCTGGGGAGAAGTGTTCACTAGTGACTACAGAGCCTTCTGTCCCAGCCCTCCACCAGCCTGTCCCTGTCCATCTCTGCTTCTATTCTCCCTTCTCACTCACCCCAACTCCTGTCCTGACCCTCCCACTACTTCTTATACTTCCCACCCCATTGCAAGTTATTTAATTAATTAAGTATATACATATAATTAATTAATTCTGCCATTTCTTAATATCCGAGTACTTCACTTTGTAACCTTAACCTTTTTTACAGCATAGGTTTTTGTTTTTTAAGATCATATATACATATAAGCTTGCTGCCTGATTCTTGGATTTCCAGGCAGGATTTCTTAAAAGTGTTGGTGGTTTGGAGACGATATGTTACATGTCTCCTATTGAGCACCCACAGATATACTGGAAAACAAACCAGAAGCTTTTATTACAATTCCACAATCAGATCCTTATGCCTGTGCAGATTCTCTGTGAGTATCCAGCTACACGGTCAGGCATTCCAGTCTAAAACTGTTTCCTTAACCTATCTGATTTACATCCACTGGCATATAAATAGATAGCTATTAAATTATTCACTGTTCCAAACTTTTATTTTATTGAAAAAAATAGATAAAAAAAAATAACCCAACAGCTAAGTGACATATATCAAGGGCAACCGCTTCAATAAAACAAGAAGATTCCCAATGTGATCCTTATTTTAAAATTCTTTATTGAAGGTTTAGCAGTGGGTAAGGTTGTGCAGGAAGTCAGACTAGATAGTCATAGTGGTCCCTTCTGGCCTTTAAAGCTATCAATCTGTTTTTCTGGTTGACATTATTTGCACCACAAAGTGCTACCTGAGGATGTCTCTAGAGTTTGCATCTTTCGGATCTGCATTTGGATGCTGTTTGCATCTTACTAACCTGCAAATGCTCCTCCTACCAAAGCAATCCCAATGGTACAACCCAGAGCAGCAGCCTGCATGGGAGCAGAAGGAGAGTCAGTCTCCCTGAAAACGAGAAAAAGGCAAATGACACAATATTAAAATACCACTGAGTTTCCAGAGCTGGTATTCTGCTAGCTTATACACATGTTTATTATCATCCCCTACTGTATGGGTGCGATTTTTAGGGAAGTTCATCTGCAGGAGAGCTGTGCTTTCATCACAAAAATTGAAACCATGTAAAATGTATTCACTTTGGGTTTTGTTTCAAATTCAGAGCACGGCACAGACTAGTTGAGAGGTTTACTGAATGCTATATTTTCATGTAAAGTTTCCATGAGAGAAAAAGGGAGCACAGTGAACAGTGCTGTCAACTATTGTGATTTTATTGCAGTAGTAGGTTTTTTCAATTCAGGCCGTGGATTCTAGATTCAGGTGAATTTGTGAGAACCTCTTCTGTCATTAGAAAACAAAACTAAGGGCTTGTCTACACTTACCAGGGGTTCGATGTGTGGCAATTGATGCATCGGCGGTCGATTTAGTGGGTCCAGTGAAGACCCATTAAATGGACCGCAGATCACTCTCCCGTCGACTCCTGTACTTCACCTGAATGAAAAGTGCAAGGGGAGTCAACCGGAGAGTGTCTCCTGTTGACACAGTGTAGTGTGGACCCCGTGGTAAGTAGATCTAAGTACGTCAATTTCAACTACATTATTCATGTAGCTGAAGTTGTGTAACTTCGATCGATCTCCCCCCGTAGTGTAGACAAGGCCTACATTGCTAGCTCTTGTGGGTGCAAAGAAAAGAATGAAAATGTGACCTGAGTGCACCCTAAAGGTTCAGAAACCAGAAGACAAATAAAAAGAACGCCTCTTCCCCAGTTTTTTAAAAATCTCACTGTTTTAAAGCCAATCTCATGATTTATGAGCATTCAGGATAAAATACAAAGTAGCTGCCAGTGACTGCAAAGAGGAAAGCTAAAGGTGCAGTATACAGAAAATCATATCAGTTACATAGCTCAATACATCATTCATTCAAGCAAGCCTAGGGCCCTTTTATGGTTCTGATATGTACCAGGGGGTTGACAGATTTACTCTGAATCGTTAGGTATGTTTGGCTTTGCAGGTGTGATTGCATTGAAAATGCCTAAGATATGACTGCAGTGGAAGAAGTGGCTTGTAGGACCCACTGGATTTTGCACAGCTCTGTTGTGTACTCGTGAGGCTGTTCTTTTAGGTCACTGGCAGTGGCCTATAGTTCTGGTGTCAAAGACCATGAATCTTATACCTGGTGTGTCATGTATGTGATTAGCTGTGATGTCTTTATGTCAAGAAGCTGCTAACTTTGGACAATTTGGGCATGAAAAAATTTATTTACATTTGGGCACCCCAGTAAGAATTACGTTTTAACTGCAGAATCGAGGCAGTATTTAAAAAGGTATGAAATCAAACCAGAGGGGCATCTTCTGAAAAGAAATAGTGTTTAGGGTGACCAGATGTCCTGATTTTATAGGGACAGTCCTGATATTTGGGGCTTTTTCTTATATTGACCCCCCAACCCCGTCCTGATTTTTCACACTTGCTATCTGGTCACTATCAGGGTTCATGCTCCTTTCGTGTTTCTCCTGTGCAAATTCTCTAACAAATGGGTTTTCTGGTCCTTGAAACAGAATTTTTAAGTGATTGTTCAAAATAGTGACCAAAAATGTATTTCAAATTTTCAATCCAAAGGATTTGCACTGGAAACCTGTTTCAAAAGCTGCAGATAGAGAACCCAGGATCATGGTCATTGAATGGACACGCAGCTAAGAGGCAGAGGTACGGCTGTGAATAGACACTTCCTGACTTTCTAGTACTTAACTTCTAGTACTTAACTTGCAACATTAAGTTTGCCACAGGACAGTGCCTGATTCTCTCTCATTTACAGCAGGGTAAATCAGCAGTAACCACATGGAAGTCTATGGAGTTAACTGGATGTAAAAAAGGTAGAAGCAAGGGGAACACCAGGCCCATGGGTTTTATATTTAATATAAACGGTATGAAATCTATTATATAAAGTTCTTATGCAGGGCTACAGGAGAGGATACAGTTTAGTCAGTCTGATCCCCACAGTAAAGTGGTGAAGTGGAATAAAGGCATTCTTGGGAATTGCCTTGGCTCATAGTCGAGTAATTCTAGATCCAATACTGCAACAAGGGACTCCATATAAAACATGGAAAGAAACCAAAGTAGAATGCAACTTCACTAAAGAAGCCTCACTTCCACCTTCTTTCACTCACCTCCATTTGACATGTGCCACAGCGGCAATGATGCTTGCAAGGCCTCCCAATAATCCAGGTAACCCATGTAAATTATGGACTCCACACGTGTCATGAATTTTCAGTTTAGAAGAAAAGAATGGCTAAAAGGGGAGGGAAATACACTTTCATGTCAGGGTATGGGCTACAGGTTTCATTGACCAGTTTTGCTAGGCAAATTAACTGGGGGAGAACATGAAATACTAAAATATGTTTCCAGAGCCGTCCCTAGGGGGGTGTGGGGCCTGGGATGGAAGTGATGATACTTCCTGGCCAGAAGTGACCAGTGACTGACCACGCTGGGGACGGGTAGGGGAGGTGGCACCTCTGGGCTCCAGGGAGTTGGGGCTGCAGCACCTGCCTTTCTGGGGCTGGAGGGGCTGCAGCGGTGCTGTTGCATGCTCTCCCTCAGGTGGAAGGGGTGGGGATCCCCCAGCCAGCAGTTCACCCACTGCCCATGCAGTGCTGGCCAATTGCACTGGCCCGTGGGGCCTCCCCAAAGTGCAGGGCCCTGAGCGGCCGCCCCAATTTGCCATTCCCTACGTATAGATAAGGATTTGATCTTAACCCAGAGGACTTCCCCACCATGGTTATAGTAATTATGCAGGAGCGAATCCCAATATTACCTGCATTATGGCACAGAACACAGCTGCTCTATGATGCTTCTGAACAACTCAGCCACGGATGTGAAGGTTGAGGGCTGAGTGATATCTACATGCCACCTAAAAGCTGGCTGAAAATTTTTCAAAGGAATTTTTTTCTGTTGGAAAATGCTGTTTCATTTAAATCAAAACTTTCTACCGGATGTATCAATTTTGGTGAAACTACATTTAGAAACCTATGGAATGAAAATCCTGAGTTTCAGCCAGCTCTAATGCCTACCCAATCCCTTCATCTTCCCAGGGTTTGGGATCCTTATTCAGGATAGCAATTAAGAACATGTTTTAGACCTATTGGCTTCCATGTAGCCCGCTGACTAGGTCTCGATGTCTCTATATACAGTACAGGCCTGATTCTGAACTTTCTGTCTAGTAAATCAGGAGTAACTCCAGTGAAATCAATGAAATTACAGTGCCGTGAAGCCAGTGTAAGAGAGATCAGAATCAGGTCCTGCATATTCTACTTTATTTTATACTTACAGTCAAGAACTTGAACCCGATGACAGAGATGACACCAGCAATACTACCAATTAACATAGCACCAAATGGGTAGATGCTCATGTCGGCACAGGAACCCACTGCTACTCCTCCTGCTAGGGTGGCATTTTGAATGTGAACCTGTGCAGGACAGAAAAGCCTGAAGAGTAAGAGGACAGCTGGGAATGGAGGGGCCAGGTTTGTATGTGAATGACTAACAGCACAAGCCTCCTCTGTCTTCTCACGTGATATTTACATTGTAAAGTATTTATCAGTGAAACTTAAAAGTTCATCTCCAATACACTGATGTCAGACTGAGGCAGTCAAGGAATGAATTACGACCAGCAGAGGCCTGGTTTTGATTCTACAGCACAATCACTGCTCTGTAGGGTCCCCTTCTGTACCCAGGGACTGGTTATGTAGATCCATGGATCCACACTAAATCCATCTATTGGCATAAGGGTAGGCTACATGGGTAATTAATTAGGCTGCTTAATTTTCAGAGGCAGTTCCTATGCATCTTCCCAACCCAGCCAGCAGGCAGGACAGCTTTGAGGGAGGTCACACTCTGATATACTTTAAAGACATCCTCCCACTACAGGGAGCAGCAACAGTAGTTGGGAGACTAGCCAGGATCTGACTTCCCCGTTCCCATCAGCTAGGACATTGTGGGGGAGAAGGACATCCACTCCTTCAAGGTCAGCCCCACCAAAGCTACAAGGACAGCAGCAGGGACCACGACTCCTCATTCCAGTGTGGATCGAGCCGCGGCCACTCCCTCACCCCAGTGGTAAGTTTTAGGGAGGTGGGAGGAGGTGGCTTGCCCCTTTGAGCCCCCCTTCCCTCCCTCAGTAGCGCTGGCCTAGGGCACTGGAGTGCCCAACACCAGCCAACTGAGGGGGGCTTTTTTTGCTCTGGAAAGAGTCCAACTCAAACTATCACTTGAGGGAACACTTGAATAGGATGGTGCAGAGTGGATCCAGGCCCCAACTGCCTTCCTGCCTAAGGGGCTGCTGGTGGAGATGGTATGTACCCCTAGAGAGCATGAGGAGGGACTGTCTTTGTTACTGACCCCAATGTTGTCCGTGCTTTCCCCTCCCACATGTCCCACCCCTGTAGCCAACCCTAGTTGGACTAACAGTTGGGTTTTATCCCTGGCCCTTCAGTACTACAGCTTGAGTCAATGGACTAAATCCTCTAGTAGCAGACACATAAATCTCCATGGATCATAGCCACTAGAGGGGGAGGGGAAACATGCACAGAACAGTGTGGGACACACACACACACACTCACTCACACACTACAACCCTAAACTTTTTTGAACCATAAACAAGGGTCCTAGTTTGGTCTGAGTTTGGAGCAAAGGCTCCAGCGAGCTCTTATATTTTCTGAACCAGCCCATTCATTGACAGCCCTCCATCATTGTAATTCTACGCTAGATTTAATGGCAGACATGGGATTTTGATGTGACTCTTACCATATCCAACTTGCCTCTGTGTTCGACCAGGCTTGAGAGGGCAAAGGCTGTGAGGGTGCATGCAGCCATAGAAAAGTAAGTGTTAATGATCGCTCTCTGCTGGAGATCAGGGTGCGCAATGGCAGAGTTAAAACTCGGCCAAAACAGCCAGAGGAAAAGGGTACCTGCATGAATGCAAAAAACCCAACAACATTAAATCGCAGGAGGGTTTTCAATGTCAGATACTCCATTTAGCAGAACAAGCTAGCCAAGAGCAGGAGAATGGGGAAGTGCAATAAGAAATGATTAGATGACTGGAAAAATGATGGACTATTACCCAGAAGCTTTTGACACCAGAGATGAAAGAGAAGACAAAAGAAACCCCCCCAGCCCATGTGAGCTCCACTACCTTCCTGTGAAGTGGACAGGAATTCAGGATGGTCAAGTGCTAGTTCTTCCGAAGACTCACTGTGTAGCCCTGCTTAAGTCACTTAGAGTAAGATTCTGTAATGCTCAGTCACCCTGAGTAGGATGTTACTCCCAAAGTAACTTCTAGGGAAACCCGCAGAGAAAGCTCCTCAACATGAATAAAGGGGGCAGAATCTGGCCCGTAACCTCTTTCTGCCTCAGTTTCTCTAGCTGTAAAAGGAGCGTCATACTAGTACGTACCTACTTAGCAGGCTGTTAACTCATTAATTAGAACGGGTTGATAGTTTTCCATTGAACCCTTTTTTTTTAAAAACAGAAAATTGACTTTTTTCCCTAAAGTAAATTTTTTGCAAAAAATGAACCATCACTGAAATTTTCTGTTTTCTTTTTTTCAATGAAAAACCAAAACATTTTCGGTTGCATTGAAAACACATCTGCAGCAGAAGAAAAGAAGCATGCTGCATGGAGGGAGAGAAACACAAGTCTCTAATAGAGCAACGGTAGTACACCTCTATCTCGATATAATGTTGTCCTTGGGAGCCAAAAAATCTTACCGTGTTATAGGTGAAACCGTGTTATATTGAACTTGCTTTGATCCACTGGAGTGCTCAGCTCCACCCCCCCTGGAGCACTGCTTTACCGAGTTATATCCAAATTCGTGTTATATCGAGGTAGCGGCGTATTTATAATGTATCGGCAACAGGAAGGAACAGCTGACCCATGCTCTCCATTCTTTTGACAATCCACTTCTCTTACTTACCAATCATGGCAAACATGTCCGAGTGGTAGGCTGACTCTTCATTTTTATGTCCCTCTTTCAGACCAGGACGATACAAGACTCGCGCTGCAGCCAATCCAAAATAGGCTCCAAAAGCATGGATAGTCATTGATGCTCCAGTATCAGTAGCCTGCAACAGGGAAAAAATGTGAATCCTAAAACTGGCACCATCCATACTGGGAACAGGGAGGGGGTAGGATTCTAATAGAGGAGGAATTTGGATGGGTCTGGCTGTGCACCTTCCATGGTGGAGACCAGAGTTAGAAGTTCAGGCTACTACAGAAAGACACAAGTAAGGATTAAAATGGGATCAGTAACTCTTACCCACCATTTAAACAAGGCACTTTTCTAGTGACCATCTTCAACAATGCTTCACGGTTCAGTTGTTTAACAGAGATTGACCCAAACCTAAATTCTGGCCCCCAGCATCCCTAAAGTTTGGGAGGGTTCACACAACCCCAGTCCCAAATTTCAAGTCGCTCCTCGTTTACTAGTGAGTGACTCAAAACTCCAGATCGGAGCACCCTCAGAATTTTCCCTGTTAGAAATCTGGGCTTGGATTGGAGTTCTGTGGCTCGAATTACGTCTCTGGGTTTTTTTAAAATTACCTTATATTTTATACACTGCAAGAATTATCTGCCAACTGTTAGCCAGGCAGTACAATGTTCTAGAGGAGATCCTAGGCAGATATATACAGACACAGGAGATACAAGAGGAAAAACATAGTTTAGTGTCAGGGATGGATGACTCAAAGATTTCTTGACTTGGGAGCAAAGGTCTGAACTAAAGACAATGAAAAGAAGCCAGGAGATCTCCAAAGATCTGGATGAGCAATTTTCATACTGGGCATGAGACTCTCTCAAAAGTAGATGATGCCATTATTTTCAAAGCAGCTCTCTGGGCTCTCTCATGCAGAAAACCAGAATCATGCCCATAGACCTAGAAGTCAGCTGCTCTTCATTCTCTTGGAAAGCCATTTGTCAATCATATACAAGATATTACTATCACCTTTTACCCAAAGGAGGGACTTCAGGAGAGGACTTCGAAGCATTCAGCAGTCACAAGTTACGCTGTAGCCAGGAGTTCACAAAGACAAAGATAGAGGAATTGGCAAGCGAGTTGAGGAAGACAAAGCTGTGTTACACACACTGAAGCAGTATCTGAGTTTGAAGCTAAGCAATGAGCTATCCGGAGAGGAGACAACAGATGGAGAAGTGAAGAAGAACAAGGAGGGAGATTGGATTCATCCTATGACAGAGCAAATGGATGGGAAATAGAATTCTCCACACACAGAGAACTGTTTGCTATAACTAATGGAGATAATAGTAGCTTTTCCTCCTCAGTAAATGTATATTTCCTACCCTTAGTACGTTCACAACAAGATGTTCATTGCATGAAAAAATTGTGATCTCCAGAATGGTCATGATCAGCATCTGGACTGGACTTGTTTTCCCCAGGACAGCTCCAAATGAAATCAAGACGGTTGCTGTACTGAAGTCTGCATTTATCATACTGTATTTAAGAAAAAAAAAACAGTTTAATCTGACGAGAAATTAAATGGATCCCCAAACTTGTATCAACACAATCCATAAAGCTAGAACCCTCAAAGAGTGAGATATCAGTTCTGCTAATTGTACATAAAAAACTCCTTAGGACTGTTTCAAAGTATGGGGCCCAACACATGCTGTGGGACAAATAGTGGGTCCCAAGGAAGGTTACATACATGTACAGACTTCATTCTTGCCAAGCAGAATGAAATCATAAAGAAAAAGTCAGATGAAACAAGGCAATTGAGGACACACAAGAAGATTGTTATTATCTAATTGTTATTGTCATTGCTGATGTTTCCAAAGGCAACTGTAAGATGAGTTACTCCCTTGTTCTGGGTAAGATTCTCCTCTTGGGTTACATGGTGTAGCTCAGCTCTGAAATTCTACTCCCCCTGTATGTGCCTCCCTCCCATTGTTATCAGGGGTAGATTTGCTTGGGTAGGTGTTGGGAGGGGGTTAGTGTTAACTGGTTATTGGAATGGAATAAAGGTATGTTAACTAGAGCTGGATGAATAACTGATTATGAGTTTGGCCAGGACAAAACTCAGAAAACATATTTGGCTTCAAAAATATTTGGAATTTGTCAGCAAATCGGAAAAAGGCAAACTTCAGAAAAGTGACTTCCTCAAAACCATTGGCCTTATGGTTGGGGCACTTTTGTCTGGGATGTGGAAGACAGAGGTTTGAATCCCTGCTCTGGATCGGGGACTTGAATACAAATCTGCTCCCTTCCTCAGTGAGCATCCTAACACCAGGCTTTGGGCTATTATGGGGTGGGTAGCATTCAATGCCTCCTGTTAACACTGCTCCACACACACACACACACACACACACACACACACACACATATATATATATGAGCCATTGCAGTCAGGGGATTTGGGATGTTAAATTAACTGGGAACACCATTGGGCCTGAGAGAGTTACACTTACCTTTCAATGCCAATATTAATTTTTTGTTCCTTCATGTGCCAAAATCCTTGCATCAGGGTGCCCCACTGGAGACCAAGCGCTGCAATGAGCATGTTGATACCGACACTGCTGAATCCATATTTCTTCAGGAAGGTCATTAAGAAACCAAACCCAACAAATATCATCACGTGGACATCCTGAAAGACTGAAAGGACCAAGGGCCCATAAAGCGGAGGTATTTGGGGCAAAGGATAGACAATTCTTTTCCTACCTAGCTATTTGGCAGAGAACTAGACCACCCAACCAATGCTGACAGCCAAGATATAGATAGAAGCCACCCAAACATTCTTGCTGTCTGACAGATGGGGAGATCTTTGTACTACAGTTAATTAAAATGTTATTTTTAAAATTTTATTAAAAAATTGCAACAGAAATTCATTATATTAATGTGGACATTTACCAATTAATAAAAAAGCCCCTCCCCCCAAAAAACGTCACTCTTCTACAGTGCCCTACATACCTCTCAGGGATTGCTCTGCTCCCAAAAGATCTGAGTCCCTTTATGAATATGAATAACATATTTTTCAATCTGAGTTTGACTTCCTAGTCAGAAAATTACTAGGGAATAACTTATTCTTTCAGTCTCCCCAACACTTGTCACATAAACGTGTCCAGCAACAACAGGGACAGTGGACGTTGTAAATGGAATATTTTGCTTGAAGATCCATTCTCCACGAGTATTATTTGCACACTATTTCTATCACCAAGACTGCATTACCACCTTATGCCACAAGAGAGCGCAAAGTGCATTCACTGAGATCTAATAAAGTTAAAGCGATTATATGGTGAGAAGCCTGCTGATTGTCTGCAGATAGGTGAGTCAACATTACATTGGTGAACACTTAAAATCAAACAATATTTATAAATAACTTAGATGAGGTCCCTAATCAAAGTGCTCTATGGATTTTATATGTACTGTCATATATGGTCCTGATCCTGCATGGAATGCACACAGGCAGACACCAGCACCTCCATGGAGCCCCACTGAAGTCAATGGGGCACAAGTGTTGACCTGCACTCTTCTCACCACAGAATGGGGGTCTATATGCAGATTATACACAGAGCTTTATCTTCAGACTGGACCGTCTCAGATTTATTTTATAATAAAGGATCCTCTCCTGACATCAATATGGGCTCTCCCTCTCCCCCACCCCAGAACTGCACCCCAAACCTTTCTGACAATCACGGTTGTGGTTACTATTTATTTTGAAGGGTTACACAATAATCTTAGATTTTCCATTTTGGGTTGTGACGTTGATTTACAGATGAATTTTTGACTGCGATTTAAAAAAAATGTTCATCTTGATTTGCTCGCAAAACATTTTCCTTCCTTATAAAAAGGCAAGTTGAAATGACCCTAGAAGTTATGACTGTGTATAGTATAAAGCATATATATGATTCAGTGATAGTGAATTTTATTGTTATGTCAATGGAATATATTTATTCATTCTGTGTTTCACAGAACATCTGGAAATAAAGCACAGGTTCTCTGGTCATTCTCTCTGCTTGATAGGGTGGCTGCGGTAATGGTCTCGGATAGTATGAAAGAAGATCAAATAGAGTTTCACACATAAAATGTTTCACCAAACTGAAATGGCGGAATTAACACATACACATGGACCACAATGGAAAACACATAAATCCTAGAGGATGACTTTCCTCTGAGGACTAGTGACAGATTGTTATTCTCTAAGTTGGCTGGCAGATTTAACTACATGACTCCTATTTGTTTCAATGGAAGTTGTATGGTTAAGTCCCCTAGAACTTAGCTTTGAAAATCTTGACCACAGGATCCAAATGGTTTACTTCATGTGGAATAAGCAGTCTTCTGTGGCCTCAGTGTGAATGAGTTGGTCATCAAGCCTATTTTTCCAGGTCATAATCCTTTTGAAGTCCCTCTCCTTTCAGCAGCACACTCTTAACCTCCTACAGGCAAAATATTAAGCTCATAAATTCATAGATTTTAAGGCCAGAAGGGACCTTTATTATGATCATCTGGTCCGACCTTCTGCCCAACACTGGCCATAGAATTTCACCAAGTGCTTCGGCCAAACAGTTCCAGCTGATTTCCATCTCCAAAATGTCCCACTGCAAAGACAGAGCAGGCATCCTACCTACTCTTTGCATATACTTGGCTGTGCTTCTGCAGCTACAATTTCAGGCCCATTCTCCAGTGGAAACTTCCACAGCTGAATAACAAGCCTAGAGAAACACCCCCCACTTGTTTATAGAAAATCTAGCAGGGGCCTCCAGGTAGCCAGTATTAGTAGTGAATTAAACACCTCACACAGCACCAGAGACCTCCCTGATCTGATCTTAATCCCTCAATTAAAATGACATTACCAGGATCTTTCAGAGCAAACCACCACAAGCAATAATTCTCCCCAGATTCAGGGAGTACAACAGCCCAGAAGGGCTCAGGCACAGATGGCCACTGACCTTTTCTTTTGAGTGAAAGAGACAAAAGTAAGTTGATGGGTTCTGGATTCATGCCAGAATGATATTCCCAGATAATCAAATGAAGTGACAGTTCCTGTTTCCCCCTCATTTGGAGAAGCCAGGGTCAAAATCAATAGGAAAAAGAAATTTATAGCTGCTCTACAGACATTACTAATTATTATTATAATATTTTATTATTGTCAATTCTCCACCCCTGCAACCAACAGCTTGTGGGATCAGGGCCTGAAATTGTAAGCATAACACAATGCACAGAATTTAAGAAGTGTTATGAACCTTGCAAAGCCATTCCATGAAATCTGTACAGAGGATAAATCTGTAAAAGCTCTATAAAACACCTATCATGGCTTTTATACAGAAACAGCCGATTTGCTCTACTTCCACAGAAATGAATGTGAAGCTTCTCTACAAGTAAGTATTTAAACATGTTGTGATGCAGCTCTCCATATCTCTTGGTCAAACTCACTGCAGGTGTAAGAAGAGAGAGTGGACTTAACCCTTGGTATAACTCCATTGACTTCAATAGTTCCATCACACATGAATTTGACACATTGCAGCGGACAGTTGCATCACAACACGATTGAATGCTTATTTCTTCTACTGTCAGTCAATCTAGCCATGTACATTCCCTGAGAAACAGCAAGGGCAGTAATCATGTCCCTCATGAAAACAGCCCTTTGAGAAAGACATCCTGTCTTGATTTGAAGCTTCCAAGTGATGGTGACTCTACCACATCCCCGGGTAAGTGTTCCAATGATTAATTGCCCCCACTGCTAAAATTTATTCATTAAAATGTGTTAATGTTAAATAAGCATATTGACTACTAATTAAATTAATCGTTCAAAGGTGTTAATTAATATGTGTTTGAAACACTACCCATTTTCCTAGTGCAGACACAGTCATTGCAATGATTGGCAGGTCTGAGAGATTCCGGGGCAGTCCCCACCTAACACTGCCCTCCTTTGGTTCCTCCCCTTGGAGATGTGTAGGAAGCCCAGGGTCTGCATAATTTAAAACCAGACTCGGCTGGACCACTGTTTCATCAAGCCTCTGATAGGGGCCAACACCCCCTAAAAGTCAATGGTGCTAAGCTGACCCACACCAGCCCATTTCTTTCATGTAGAACTTCATCTGGGGTAATTACAGGGCCCTGTACTTTTTAGAGGGATACTAAGGGGCTTGTGAAATACAGAGCTTGTGAGCAGTATCTTGAGAAAGACGTGAGACAGGCAGGTGCTGTTCAAAGCCACCACACACAATTCTGCCAGTGCAGCCCAATGCTGATTAAGCAGTTCCACTGCCAGGTCGCTCTGCATGACTGTTGATCTCCGTGCAGGAAATGTGTGAGTCCCATAGAGATTCTCTGGGGTGTAAAATAACTAATAGTGACTTCAGCTGAGACTAAGGAGAGAACAGTGTTGCATAAATACAGGTGTCAACACAGCCAAGCAAATTTACATCTGCTGAGGATCTGTCCTAGAGACTTTAAAGTAGAGTTAGGCCCCTATTCTCTGCTCAACAGTGTACAAAGGCCATAAAGGTGCTGCAAATAGCTGGGGAAAATTCCTCTGGTGCAGGGCAGCTGTATGTAGTCCTGTGCTGCCCCAATTCCAGCCCCCAGCCAAAGGGGTTCTGCTAGGAGCTGTAGGAAGAGTTTCTATAGCACTCAGCACTATGGAGACTTTTACACTTCTTATCCTTGCTTTCAACACCCTACGTCATGGGTCCTCTGCCAATGTCATGGGCCTGCCCTGCTTTCATGTCCTTCCTCCACTCCTACATCCTCTCTGTGTCATCTAGCATGCCAGACTCGATAGCCCCTTTGTCCCCTCCTCCTTCTCTGCAAGCTCTTATACTTGGAACACCATCCCAAAATCAATGAGACAAGTCTCCACTGTCACCTCATTCCAATCACTTCTGAAATTCCACTTCTGTGGCATCACTTGCAGAAATGAGCATGTCTGTACTTTAATGTATAAAACCAAACACAACGGGAAAACAGAATGTTTGAGCCAACCGAACCATACGTGCTCCCTCAGTTTAGGCCGTATATACTTGTTTGTAAGACACATTTTTTTAGTAAAAAAGGGAAACATCAGAGAAGGGGGTCGGGTTATGAACAGGTATAGAGAGGGAGAGGTGGGACACAGCCCCGCCCCCCAACAGAGGGAGCAAGGAGAGGCAGCAGAGCCAGAAGGGAAGAGGCGGGGTCAGAGTCTCTCCGCTTCTGGCCACGCTGCTCTCCCCCCAGCCTCCGAAGCAGCTGCAGTTCTGGGGCTTGCAGGCTGCAGCCGTGCCGCTCGGCCCTGCCCCCTAGAGCAGGGTGTGGCCGCGCCGCCCGGCCTACCAGTGCATGGTGCAGCCGTGCCGCCCGGCCCAGCCCGCTGCAACATGCTGCAGCCGCGCTGCCCGGCCTGCCAGAGCAGCTCCAGCCAAGCCAGAAACATCCTCACCTGGCCTGCCCCAGCTAAGATGGGAAGGGATGGGATGGGGAGAGTGTGGGAGTCCTGGGCTAGGGGTGGGGTCATGTGGGGGGTGGTCACAGGGGTTACTCCCGTGACCCCCAGCTTCTCCCTCCCCCCCTCTCAATTTCCCTACGAGTTGTCCCAGCCCGTCAGGGTAAGCCTCTGGCAGGCCAGGACTCTTTGTTTATTTATGTTTACCTCCATGCCTGCAGATGCTCGAGGTAAACAAACCTTCTCGGCCCGCCAGCAGCTTATCCTGATGGCCCGGGAACCAAAGTTTGCCGACCCCTAAATTATAGGGTTGGCTTATGAATGGGTCATAAAAATTTGCCATTTTTACTTATCCATCTTGGGAGGGTTGGCTTATAAACAAGCTAGCTTATGATCAAGTATGTACGGTAATTAAAGATGCATAATATCTTATTCTACATTACATCCTGAGGCAGATCCAACGGGATTCCAGACAGGTACAGCAGTTCATACAAGCAGATCTGATTAATATCTATATTAAACTAGTCTAGAAGCCCTAAAGCATATCAAGGCCCAATTGTACTAGGTGCTTACATAGGTAGTGAGATTCTGTCCCTATCCTGAAGAGCTTACAGTCTAAGTTTAAAGCCAGATTCAACAAATACGTTTAGCCAAAAAACATTGGCGGGGGAGGAAGAAGGGGCTAACTGTAATACTAACTCACCTCGTGTGTGAGCTCTCTGAGGCAGAAAATTATCTGCTTTGTGTTTTCTAGGATGTGCCAAGCCCCTTTGTAGGTGCTACAAAAGGATAGAGGACACTAATGATTAATAATGACAATAATGAAACTCCCTGTGGTTCTAGCTGGAGGTAGGTAGGTAAGACCCAGGGCTTACAGGCTTTTCACACGTCGCTCATTTGAAGTTCTGACCAATACAGTGTGCAAATCGGAAGTTACATTCCCTGGCCATTAGGCATATTGGAGAGGAAGCATGGAGTCAGGCAATCGGTGTTTTCACCCCACTCTGCCATTGCCTCTCTGTGTGACTTTGAATGAGTCACTTGCCCTTGGTCTGCTTCCACTTTTCTTTATAAGGTACTTTAGAGATCCGCAGAAGAAAGGCATTAGGATAATGCTGAGTTGTCTTATAACTTGTACGGAAAATCCATACAAGAGTTTTTACATAATATACTAAATCTGTATGTACAATTAAAATCCAATTCTATAGTACAGTATATGAGCACATGTGTTACATGGTAGTATGTCTGATTCACCACGGCCTTGTACTGTCATTTATACCTGTGCAAGGTGAGAGTTGAACAATATCAAATCAGAATGGTAACATTTAACCCAAATCACTCTGGCAGTGCAAAGGGACCATAAAGCAGCCTAGAATGGGTAGCTGGGGATTCCTGGCTCTACACTATCTCCTTCAGGCCTCCCACTGTATGGAGCATGCCGGGGCCTGCCAGGGAGACGAAATATGGCTGGAGTCCTACTGAACTCTGGCAATCCCTGGTGGACGTAACAGCATTTTTTGGGTGAGTTACCAGCCTATATAAAGCGGAGCAGCCTCAGAGCTGCCATAATTGACGGTAGGGTCCAAGCAAGGCCCTGGCAGCCAGGACCGGCTCCAGGGTTTTTGCCACCCCAAGCAGCAAAAAGGAAAAAAAAAAAAAAAAAAAAGCTGCGATTGCGATCTGCTTTACTGCTGCCGCTTCAGTCTTCGGCAGCTGGTCCTTTGCTCCGAGAGGGAGTGAGGGACTCGCCGCCGAAGAGCCGGATATGCCGCCCCTCTCCATTGACCGCCCCAAGCATCTGCTTGCTGGGCTGGAGCCGGCCCTGCCCCTGGGTGCAGGGCGGCTGGACCCGGAGGCAAAGCAAAAAATAAAAATAAAAATAGGGCAGCCATGCCACCCTAGGATTGGACGGAATGCCGCCCCTTAGAATCTGCCGCCCCAAGCACGAGCTTGCTTGGCTGGTGCCTGGAGCCGGCCCTGCTGGCAGCCCTGAGAATTGGGAGAGGACCCAGGTGGTATAACACCACTTTTTTCCACCCCTGGATCCTGTGTTCAGTAGAGTTCAGGATTAGGTGCTTAGCTGCAGGCACTGAGATTTCATGGGCCCCTTGAAGTCAATGGAAAGACTCTCAGACTTCAGTGTTCTTTGGATTGGGCCCCTGGTGCTTAGATATCAGTGATGGGTTCATTAAAAACACTTGATATACATTTAGATAAGAGTTGGGAGACTGAACTAGATGGACAATTGCTCTGTTCTAGGACGGAAACTCCTGTATTTCTGTTCCAAGGAGAATACTCAGGGCTCAGGGCAAAATTTTTCTCTCGGTGACTTTGCTGCATTGACTTCATTAGGGTTGACCCAATGTAGCTGACTTTGACCCTCCATGTCGGTCAATTCACATCTGAATAATGTACTGTTTTCCCAGCTCCCCCACATGGAGAATGTACCATTTACTATACAAGCGGCAAATTAGCAGCACATGACTAATAGAGAGGAATCAATGAAAAGAGCCCATAGTTCTGTCCTTCCTGTAACAGTCACTAAAAGACAAGTTGAAATAATGCATCAAGAATGATGCCTACTAACATTTACCACACTAAGGCCCTTTTAGTCGAAAATAAGCATTTGAGATTGCAGTTTCAGAAAATAATATCTCAATTGATGTCAGCAAATCACACGATTTCATTCCCATGGATCAGCTCTTTGTGAGAAGAGAAAGAGAAGGCAAACAGCAATATTATTGTCCAGGCAAAAGAACCTCCAAAACAGCTTCAAACTTTTACAGCGTAACAAACAAAAATGCCTAAGGATTGTAGGTTATAACTTTTCCAAATGCCATGATTTGGCAAGTGGAACCCTTCGAACCAGGGCTAGAATTCTGGTTAGTGGTAACTGCATACCCTGCCCAAACCCTGGTGCCGTTAGCTATAGAATAAACAGAACAGAAGGGTTGATAAGCAGCAATACAATTCATTTTAACAGATGAGCCCGAATTCCTGCACAATACTAGTGATCACTCAAAGGACTATTGCAACCTCAGCTTCACCAAATCTTACCCTGCTATACAAACAATAATACTTACATGGATATAGTAATAGTTTATCCTTTTTGATGGGCTGGTTGTTTTCATATCTTACAAATATCCCAAATAAAACGATAATTAACACCTCCAGAAAAATTGCCAGGATAGAGAATTTGAACCTCATGTTGGTAGCAAAGGCTGAAGGCATAGTGAGAGCGCTCAAGGCTGCAAGGGCTTGATAAAGAGAGAGGTTTGCTGTTTGCCTTCAATGGGGCTGGATGATACTGCCAAGAAGAGAGACTGGCCCAAGTGTCACACCCAGCAGGGGAGGGGTGTAATAGGGTTCAGTTAGTTGATTCCTATTCCACAGGCTGTTCCTGGGTATGAAATGTTATTAAATGCTAAAGCAAGCCGGGTGACTTACATGTTTCATATAATTTGTAGTGCAGAGTTTCTCTTCTAGTCATTTTCTAGTAATAGATAATGTTGTCAGTATGGTACTAAAAAAAAAGGGAAAACAGCAGTTTAGAAATCTGGTTCATGTAGCTATCAACTCCAAAATAAAGTAGCACTTAGTCATTTCACCAAGATATAAATCAGTCTCATTAAAAAAGGGGGGAAAAAAACTTTATCTGGTATGAAGTATGAGAAACCACTTAACCCTTAACACTAGGACTAGCTTGGCACAGAGAATTGGTTTTTACTAAGTCCTAAGAAGCACCCCTTGATCCTGTTTTACAATCTCTAAAGCATACAAGAATAAAGTAGAAAAACTTTTTAATGGATAATTGTTTAAAGGGGAAGAGGTTAAACACCATATTTTAAAAAACACCAATGTCTTTATTCGTTACAAATAAGGCTTAGATTTCTAACACCGAAGGATTTTTAAAACTGTACTTTACATTTCAATATTTAGGTTAATTATGCTCTGGTTCAAGCAGGAATTATTTCAGGGACGTTTTGTGTCCTGTGTTATACAGGAGGTCAGACTAGATGATCACAATGATCCCTTCTGGCTTTGGAATGTAGGACTCTATAGTTATTCATTCTTTGCGTTTCTCTTCGCTCAGACAGAGAAAATAGATCAGTCAGCAAAGCTGTTGGAAGAGCAAAAATATGGATTTGTGAATATTTTCTTGATAAAATATGAGGTTCATTAGGATTTGAGGGGGTAATATTACTCCTTCAAGAGTATTCAGATAGCTACCGGAGTATTTGTGAAACTGTTTGGCAGTCCTGAAAGTTTTATGGATTTTAGTGAAAACTTTTATTTGGCTGAAAATACAACCTAAAAAGTTCCCTACTTGTGAGTTCCTTTTCACTATTCTCCTGTTTTCAGTCCACTAAGAAGGGTGCAGCAATAACAACACGTGACAGTTGGTGACTAACCTACAGGCTGAAAATGACAATCCACACATTTAAACAGGTTTCAGAGGGGTAGTCGTGTTAGTCTTTATCAGCAAAAACAATGAGGAGTCCTTGTGGCACCTTAGAGACTAACAAATTTATTTGGGCATAAGCTTTCGTGGGCTAGAACCCATTTCATCAGATGCATGAAGTGGAAAATACAGTAGCAGGTATAAATACACACTACATGAAAAGATGGGAGTTGCCTTACCAAATGGGGGGCCAGTCTAATGAGACAATTTAATTAACAGTAGTATACCAACGGAGGAAAACTTATTTCCCCATACTAATTTCCCCCTACTGTTACTCACACATTCTTGTCAACTGTTTGAAATAGGCCACTCTCATTACCACTACAAAAGTGATTTTTCCTCCATTGGTATTCTACTGTTAATTGAATTGTCTCATTAGACTGACCCCCAACATTTAAAGAAAGTCTGGATCAACTCACCGATGTGGCTAACATCAGCCCTGACCATACAATTAGATCTGCATAGATGCACTGCTGCTCCTGCATGAAACCCTGTTGCAGGATTTGAAACAAGTGGTTTGATACTAGTCCATTATACTTCCAGGGTCTCATGCTTTATAACAATTCTGCAATGTCTGGCTTGCAATTACATCAAAGGAATGGGTTTCCCTGTTGCCCTATGTAACGTTTTAAACACACACCTACAAAAACCCTTTAGGAATTGTTTTTGTTGATCTCTGATTTGGTAAAAAACTTGTTGTTTTTCTTTTATTCAAAATGTGCATTTTGGACCAAATTAACACTTCTGAGTGTCCCTTTAAACAATCTATATGGGAGAAAGTGGAGTTAGGCTGAATGCTTGATTTGAACTACTGAAATTGTAACACTGATAAAAGATCAGTAATATCACATGGCACTGAATGAGCCCTCAGCATTTGGCTGACCGAGAGCAGAATATTTCTTAACCAAATAATGATTCCTCTTACTCTGCACAGTGCAGCAGCTGTTCAAGTTGAGCTCCTCAGACACAAAGGCATTGATCCAGCAAAACACATAACCATGTGCTAAGCTTTAACCTAGGCCTGTGTGCCTAAAACTGAGGATGCCATTACGCCTTTTACAGAATCAAGACCAAAGCAGCAGAATCAGCAAGAAAATAGAAAAGCTCTTATTGCTCTGCAGAGTGTTATTTAACGAATCTCATGTGGAATATTATGTAGAAAGTTATTTCCATTACTATCCATTGCTTCTCTGCAAACTCTTTAAAGCTTAGAGGAAATAAAGCTTACAAGCTGACCACTTTATGAAGTGCTGTTGATCAAGTTTGCAAAAATGATTGTAGTAAATAATGAGCCCTGGTCAAAGTGATCTAGATTGCTCGGTAAGCTGGGGACAATCAAAAATTAATTTAAGCCATAGGAATGGTAGGGATAGGATACAGAGGGACCTAGACAAATTAGAGGATTGGGCCAAAAGAAACCTGATGAGGTTCAACAAGGACAAGTGCAGAGTCCTGCACTTAGGACGGAAGAATCCCATGCTCTGTTACAGACTAGGGACCAAATGGCTAGGCAGCAGTTCTGCAGAAAAGGACCTAGGGGTTACAGTGGACGAGAAACTGGATATGAGTCCTGTTTCCTCAGAATTATGAGTACCAAATCACCCACCAGTATATTTCGTTATATTTTTAACAGGGAAGATATCACCAATGTCAAAATCCTCAACACAAATGGAGAGAAATGCTATTGTTTGATGGATAAACACAAACCACGGCTCCCTGAAAACACACCGCTATTTAATCTAAGTAATATAGAGCCACTATCATGGAAGTATCTAAGTGTTTCCTATTTAAAAAACAGAAATAATATCTCTTTCCATTCTGAGTCTGTAGAAGTAATTTCTTGATTAGCATTTCCCCCAACAATCTGAAGGAGAGTCGGAGATTTAAGTCTCAAAGGAACCATTAGATAATCTAGTCTGACTTCTTACATAATACAGACCATGTAATTTCATCCAGTTATTCTGCACTGAGCCAAGTAACGTGGAGTTGGCTAAAGCATCTCTCCCAGAAAGATATCCAGTTTTGATTTGAAGACATTGTGAGTAGGAGAATCCACCACTTCCCTTGGGAGCTTGTTCCAATATTGTCACCTTCACTGTGAAAAAATTGTGCCTTATTTCTAATTTGAATTTGTCTGGCTTTAACTTCCAGCCACTGGTGCTTGTTATGTCTGCGTTTGTTGGCCTACAGTGCCCTTTAGCCCCCTTAGATGCTATGGCAGGAGGGTTCTTCCATCTGCTTCTCACTTCGTACCAGCATCACTTCCAGCTTGCCTGGCTCATTTTTAGTCAGCTGCTCTTTGCCCAGGTGCTAGCCTCAGGGAGGGAGTACGGAGCTGGGTGTCAAATAGGCTTCCTTTAGATGCTGAATAAGAACAGGGACAGAACTGACCCTGGTGGGACTCCACAGGTGAGGGCTCTGGAAGAACAGCTGACCTTAATTAGTCTCTGGACTGGGTTTGAGAGGAAGGACTTAAATCACTTCAGGTTGTTTCCATCCTCCGGAAGCTGGGACCTGTAGCTGTCAGCAGTGCCTTGTCATAGGACACTTCATGCCTTTGAGACCCAAATTTAGCATTGCAGCATATCAACATGAGGCAATATGACCTAGTGGATAAAGCACTGGGGGTGTGGGGAGATCTGGAGCCTATTCCTGGCTCTGGTACTGGCCTGCTGGGTGACCTTGAGCACATTATGTCACCTGCCCGTGCCTCAGTTTCCCAACAATCAAACTGACCTCCTTTGTAAAGTTCTTTGGAATCTACTGCTGAACATTTTTATATAACAGCTGGGTAGTATTATCTTGCTTCCACTGAAGTCAGCGGAAGTTGCCATTGACTTCAATGACAGCAGGAACGGTCTGTTTTATTCCTGAGAAATATTGATAATGGATATGACATCCTGACGCTGCAGTTCCAGAAAATGTTTATTCACATTAAGGAAAAGAAGCTCCTGACGTTTCAAGCCTCCTCCTCTGTTACTGTTTGTTGGATACCTAGAGCTTTGTCAAACATTAAAAGAGGTCACTGCTCTGTATTTTGCTCTTGCTGGGTTAGAACTGTGCAGACAGAACAAAAGCATAGGCAGAAGAGTGTCACAAAGCCGCTAGGAGAGATCCAGCAAGCTGTTCACCAGAGATAACGCCTCCGATTCTCATTTACATAAGGGCCACTTTGCAACATTCTAGTCATAGAAAGGGGCCTGAAAGTGGATGCAAATACAACTGACTCCCACATTAAGGCCCCTTCACATTGCCAGAGCAGCGTAAAGTGGGTTGCGTGTAAATGAGAATCAGGTCTAAAGTCTAGCTGCACTTTGCCATGAGTGCTCATGCAAAATTACAGGCTTATGTTTCCTTTGTTACTATACCAGCTAGCTCCCCACCACGCCTCCGTGCTGAGTCTTATCTGAACTCTTCAGCTGGGTGTGACAAGGAAACTCCTGATGTCGTCGTCAGTGGAAAGCGTCCTCGGCAAGTCCCGTTCTGAAACAGGCAGTGAAAATCACGGCCAAGAAGCAGCAGCCGGGTCTGCAAAAAGCTGTGGATGGAGGAGTGCTTTTAAGTATTGTGAAATATGACACACAATGAATCATAGAAATTAAGGGTGGAAAAAACCTATCCGGTCTTCCAGCCCACCTCCCTCCCAATGCAAGATTGTCCCTTTTACTACATAATTAAGTTTGGGGATGGAGAGCTGTTGATCTTGGAGGATTAGAGGCAAAGGAAAATACTTGCGAGAAGCAATGTGACTTAGTGAACTCAGCCCAGGAACATCTGACTTCTAGCTTCAGGTCTGCCGCTAATTAGCAGCATGGCACTGGGCAATTCACTTCATTTCTCTAGGCCTCAAGCTACCTAGGAAGCTAGTTTGCATTTGTCGCTTGGCTGTCACTTAAGATTCATCCCTTGGCCACAGAGGCAGCCTTATCCTGGTTTATTCCTCCTTCTTTTCACAAGTTTCAGAGTAGCAGCCGTGTTAGTATGTATCCTCAAAAAGAACAGGAGTACTTGTGGCACTTTAGAGACTAACGTTAGTCTCTAAGGTGCCACAAGTACTCCTGTTCTTTTTGAGGATACAGACTAACACGGCTGCTACTCTGAAACCTGTCATTATGCAAGGCACTGCATTTAGCCGTATGGAGTGGAAATCCATCAACTTCATGAAAAAAACTCGTACAGATACAGACAGACATCATCTTATAAATTTGTTAGTCTCTAAGGTGCCACAAGTACTCCTGTTCTCTTTTCACAGGTACTTTTGGGGACCCCACTGCCAAGCCTCTCTTAATCAATACCACTCTGCACCACTACCTTCCTTCACAGGTGCATATTTGCTCCATTAACTATAGCAAATGGCTAAAAGGCTGGAGTAATGGTTATAGCAGTATTACTTCTTTTCACTTTGCAGTGATAGAGCATGTTTTTATCGCAGCCACTTCATTGCACCTCCCATGTGAAAGTCTTTAGCATCTCTCTAAACTCCTTTCCCGGGTGTTTTACAGAGTGTGCTAAGAACGCTGAAGTCCTAGTTGAGCTAAATAATCCTAATTCTAAATGCATGCATGAGGATTCAAGGTGGGTGTTTAGGGGGATATTTCCATCACAAAGACATGCTGCTTTCAGCTTGTCTGGCTTCATATGGCTCCTCGAGGCTGATATTACCTTTGGAGAATAATCCATCCCTAGAAACTACTTCCTAAAATGGTTTCTTCATGCTGTGCCCATGAGGCTTGGGTCCAAGGAGTGGATCCCAGAAGATGCCTTCCTAAGAGAGTGTTGTTATAATGGTTTACATTGCTATCACTCACTTGGAATCAAAATGTTTAATGGAACAAAAGCTAGATAGTAAAACTGAAAGCATGGCAGCTAAATGCTAACACATTAAAATACTGATAAACCCTACAAGTGTGCACTGCAAGCAGGATATTATATATAGAGAGACTGATGTTGGCATTCATGGATTATATAGTCAGGAGGGACCACTGTGATCATCTAAACTGACCTTCTGTATCACAGGCCATAGGACCTCCCTGAATTATGCTTTAGTTCAAACCGGAATTATCTTTAAGGTTTTCAGTGATGGACAATCCACCATAAAGCTTGGTAAATTGTTCCAGTGGTTAATTACTCTGTTAAAAACATGTGCCTAATTTCTACTCTGAATTTGTCCAATTTCAACATCCAGCCAATGGACTTTGTTATACTTTTATCTGCTAGATTGAAGAGTCCTCTATTATCAAATTTCTGTTCCCCGTGTACCTACTTACAGAGTGTGATCAAGTCACTCCTTAACCTTCTCTTTGTTAAAATGAACAGATCAAGCTCCTTGAGTCTAGCACTATAAAACATGTTTTTCAATCCTTTAATCATTCTTGTGGCTCTTCCCTTCCAATGTATCAACGTCCTTCATGAATTGACTTTACTCCTACTCGAGATTCCCCTGTTTATTCATTCTAGGATGATATTAGCCCTTTTGGTCACAATATTGCACTTAGTGCTCATGATCAACTGATAATCCACCAGGATCCGCCCAGAACCTCAAGTTCTTTTCAAAGTCACTGCTTCCCAGGCTAGTGTCCCCTATCTTGTAAGTATAGCCTACAGTTCTTATTGCTAGCAGTATACACATTTACATTTAGCCACATTAAAATGCATATTGGTTGCTTGGGTCCAGCCTATCAAAAAATTCAGATCACTCTGTATCTGTGACGTGTCTTCTTCATTATTTACCACTCTGTCATTTTGTATGTCTTCTGCGACATTTATCAGGAATGATTTTATGTTTTTTCTACACCACTGATAAAGATGTTAAATAGTGTAGGGCCAAGAACCAACCCCACTTGAAACACAACTGCTTGATGATTCCCCATTTATAATTACATTCTGAAACCTATCTGTCAGTTTTTAATCCACTTAGTATGTGCCATGTTGATTTTTTTTATAGTTCTAGTTTTTTAATCATGCGTGGTGCCAAATCAAATGCCTTACAGACATCTAAGTTTATTGCATCTGTGCTATCCCCTTAATCTTCCAAATTTGTAGTCTCAGGTCATTGGGCATTATGGGCTCTAGGCCACATCCATGCGGTGCATGTGATTGGAATAAAGTACAATTATTTATTTTATACAGACTTCACTGTTAACCCAGGATGGCTATCAAGACTGAGAAAGTTTGACCTGTGTCCAAAGTGTACATGGAACTGCCTCACTTTTTTTTAAATTTCCTACAGAAAGTGTAGATGGTTAACATAGTGAATTCAGGTACTGTATTTTATTCATCTGACTTAGTGTTTGGCGTGCAGAGAATTGTTTGTTTGTAGCTGGGTGCAGACAAAACAGAAGTCAGACCTAGCTACAAAATATATTTAGAACACTTTTCTTAGTTACCAGGAAGTAGATATTAAATCATGGAATATCCAGTAGTGGCTTAGTTCTTTTGAACTGACGACATGAATTTATTACTTCCTTGTAACGGGTCAGGCACAGATTCTGTGCACGACAGTAATCCAATATAATAGCTAAAACACAGGACCTCTTCCAGCCCAAACTGAGACTGGAGGTACTTGGACAAAGGGGTCAATTGCTCCGACATGCAACCAGTGATTAATCACAAGCTGTTAGTGTTTCTGAGGGTGCTTGACACACAAGAACACTTACATAGAAGTTTTAAAGTTCATGCTGGCGATTTGTCTCAGGATCTGTTTTTAGCGTTCTGAAATTTCTTTAAATGATGCCAGAATTGGCACATTCTATTTAAATATTCATTAATAATATCTCCACTGCACAGAATATTTTTGTTACAATCCTTGAAGGTTATAGAAAACAGAGAGTGATCCCCATAGCTTGACTCCCACCTCAGCAAAAGACTGGCATGGAACCTTTTAGTTTATATCAGATCTCCAGGAAACGATACAGAAATGGGGAGAGGATTGTCAACCTAACCATAACCTGACAACTTTTCTATTCAACTTTAACCTCACTGCTTTCAAAACATGCTTAAAACCTGCAACACGGCCATTTAGAATTTTCCTACGCTGAGCTGACATTTGTAGAACAGAGAAAAAAACATCTTGGAATGTTTCCTTGTGTATGGGTACGTGCGTACATAGACATACGCTATTTTCAACGTTAATGTATTTCAATTAATAATCTGTTTTCTGAACAGGTTGCACCAGTCTGTGAAAGATACAAAGTTTCCATCCCACATCCTTTCAGATATGGTCTATCCCACCCACATCCACTTCAGACATCTTCCAGATGCCTCGAGAGTAAATGTTCAGTAACATTAAATAGTTTCTAAAAAGCTCTACCAAGGCCTTAGCTAGATATATTTGGCCAGATCTCCAGTGGGTATAAATCAGTATGGCCCCATTGAAGTATTTGAAGTGCCACAGATTTAAGCATCTGGCCCATAATGTAAAACTAATGTTATCATTTACCGTGTCCAAATTCAGAGCTAACAGTGTTTTGTTTGTTTACTATTTTATTTAAAAGGGCATTTCTGATTATAAAGAGGATAAATTAGCTGTCATGTAATTAACCAAAACTGACTGATGCAGCTAGTCCATGTGGGAGTAGTGTCTTTTTCTTTCCATTATATTGTCACTTTTCAATACATTTACTCAGCAGAATGACAAAGCAAAAATGAATTATGATAATGAACTCCATCAGCCTCCCCATGAGATTATGGTGCAGTCACCTAACATGGCAAATATCTGTAGATGCCAAAGTGAGACAGAACCATTGAGATCATCTGCTCTGACCTCCTTATAACACAGGCCATGGAAACTCCCCCCAAAATAATTCTTAGAGAAAATCTTTTAAATCAAGATTGGATGTTTTTCTAAAAGTTGCCAGTGATGGAGAATCCACCACAACCCTTGGTAAATTGTTCCAAAAGATTAATTACCGTTAAAAATCTACGCCTTATTTCCAGTCTGAATCCATCTAGTTTCAACTTCCAGCCTTTGGATCTTGCTATACATTCTCTGCTAGATTGAAGTCCCCATTATCAAATATTTGTTCTGCCTGTAGCTACTTACAGACTGTGATCAAGTCACCCTTTAACCTTCTCTTTGTTACGCTAAATAGATTGAGCTCCTTGAGGCTGTCACTATAAAGCAAGTTTTTTAACCCTTTAATCATTCTTGCAGCTCTTCTCTGAAATCTCTCCAATTTTTCAACATCCTTTTTGAATTGTGGATACCAGAACTGTTTTCCAGCAGTGACTGCAACAGTGCAACATATAGAGGTAAATTAACTTCTCTGCTCCTACCTGAGATTTCCCCTGTTTATGCATCCAAGAATTGCACCATTTTGGCCACAGCATCGCACAGGGAACTCATGGTCAGCTGATTATCCATCACCACCCCCAAATCTTTTTCAGTCACTGCTTTTCAGGGTAGAGTCCCCCATTATGAAGGTAAGGCCTACATTCTTTGTTCCTAGATCATAGAAACATAGAATATAAGGGTTGGAAGGGACCTCAGGAGGTCAACTAATCCAACCCCCAGCTCAAGCAATCCCCAACTAAATCATCCCAGCCAGGGCTTCGTCAAGCCTGACCTTAAAAACCTCTAAAGAAGGAGTTTCCACCACCTCCCTAGGTAACCCATTCCTGTGCTTCACCACCCTGCTAGTGAAAAAGTTTTTCCTAATATCCAACCTAAACCTCCGCAACTTGAGACCATTACTCCTTGTTCTGTCATCGGTACCACGGAGAACAGTCTAGATCCATCCTCTTTGGAACCCTCCTTCAGGTAGTTGAAAGCAGCTATCAAATCCCCCCTCATTCTTCTCTTCTGCAGACTAAACAACCCCAGTTCCCTCAGCCTCTCCTCATAACTCATGTGCTCCAGCCCCCTAATCATTTTTGTTGCCCTCCGCTGGACTCTTTCCAATTTTTCCATATCCTTCTTGTAGTGTGGGGCCCAAAAGTGGACACAGTACTCCAGATGAGGCCTCACCAATGCTGAATAGAGGAGAATTATCACGTCCCTCGATCTGCTGGCAGTGCCCCTACTTATGCAGCCCAAAATGTAGACCTTTACATTTAGCAGTATTAAAATGCAGATTGTTTGCTTGTGCCCAGTTTACCAAGTGATTCAGATCTCTCTGGTTCAGTCACCTGTCCCCTTCATTATTTACCACTCTTCCAATTTGTGTGTCATCTGCAAACTTTATCTTTGATGATTTTATGGTTTCTTCCAGCTCATTGATATGTTAAATAGCATAGAGCCAAGAACTGATCCCAAGAACATACCTGCTCGATGATTCCCCATTTATAAGTTACATTTTGAGGCCTATCAGTTAGCCAGCTTTTTTCAGTTCATCACACAATGCGCAAAATAAAAGCTGAACAATAAACATTAACATAGAAAAATGATGAGAGGTGGTGGTGGTCGGGGGATGGGGGGAGGAAAAAGAGAACAGATTAGGAGACATGTTACTATTCAGGATTCCTTGTGTTTCTGCCAGTCAGCACATTTTAAAATGAGATCAAAGACTCTGGGCACTGGAAGGAATAAGACGACTGAAACCGGTGGAGTTACACCAGTGTATAAAATTGCTGAGAGAATAAGAAATGCCAATTGAAAATGTATGTACCAAATCCTGCACTTCTGACTCAGACAAACGTCCCATTGCCATCCATGAAGTCAGAGGGAGTTTTGCTCAAGAAGAAGTGACTTTACTTCGATCCCCAAAGGAATAATGCAGAGGAAACTCATGATGATTCCTCCCCATGAGACTTGTGCCCCATGAGTTTTTCTGTGGTAGAAGGCAGCTCTGTCCTGCCACAACATTTTTTTAACAGAAAATAACTGCCCAAATTCAAGTTATCTGCTTTTATGCTGATAGGTTGGATTAACAGGTAAGCCAACAAAAACACAAGGGCAAATTAATGGCTCTCTGTATTCCCAGAAAGATCAGCAAGAGTCAGGAGAAGAGGATGGTTCTTCAGGGTGCATCAAACCTCATGACCCCAAATCCTAATCAAAACCTGTTTTATCTCAGACTGCTAGTTAGCAGTGGTATGTGTTGTTTCCTTCGCCCCAGATGTATCTGTTTCCCTCCTGAGTTGATGACTCGGATCACTGACTGTGCTCTGCATTGCAAATTGCCTTGTGTGTGGCTTTATTGAAAACAAACAAACAAAATAGATGACTAAAGCTTATTTGAACAACCCTTTCTCCAGTTCAGGCTGTGACCTCTTGCTTGTTTGGAACCGCTCCTATCTCAGAAAGGCTTCTTGATAACCAGCCAACTGTCTCTCAGAAGATGAATCTGCAACCCTGATATTAGTTTACAGCTTGGCATTAGGAAAGTTCACACAAAGGGGAAGTATTTCATGGTACATGGTATAGGAACTGAGGCAGATTTAATGACATAGGGCTAAAGCCTGTCATTCTTCCTCATGTAAAACACCCAATGATTTCACTTTGCTGGCTGGTGTAACCCCAGCACACTGCGGATTCCACATCCCCACTGTGCCTGATACACACAGGACAAAAAATCTACTACCGCTACTACAGCTTAAAGTTCAGACCCTTATCTCTGGAGGTCTCAGGGTCCAATCCCAAGTGATGACCCAACAACTCTTATTGTAGTGCCAATAGGGGGAAATAGGACCCAGACTGTGCCTGTCCTCCCCCTTCCATGTGACCTTGGGAGGAAACAGCAAAGCAGGAACCTGCCAGAGAGTAGCAGCCAAAGCAAGGACTGCTGCACTTGCAGGCGTGGATAAAATGGAGCTCAGCTGCGTCACCATCCCCACAGAATCTCCATCCTTAGAGGTTTTTAAGGCCCGGCTTGACAAAGCCCTGGCTGGAATGATTTAGTTGGGGATTGGTCCTGCTTTGAGCAGGGGGTTGGACTAGATGACCTCCTGAGGTCTCTTCCAACCCTAGTCTTCTATGATTCTATGAACCCAGAGCTGTGCAGGTGAGCTCGCATACTCTGGTGGCAGACGGGGCCCAGGTGGTGCCTCACCATTGCTTGTCCCCCCTCCCATGTGGCCTTGAGGAAAAACAGCAGGGAGGAGACAGCCAAACACCAGCTGGCAGGAGCAGAAGCTGGCAAAGGAGGGACCCTCTAGACATTCACAGAACTTTCTACAGTTTTGCTCCAATTCTTCCACTCCCTCAAAATCTTTTCACCCGCACTTCACTCTTCTCCCTGGCCTATGTCCCGTCTCTCACTTCACTTTTCTTTCCTAACTGATACCCTCCCTCCAAAAAAACAAACTCACACCAAAACAGAATGCAACAATGTCAAACTAACATGATGTGTGCCCCATGATGTTTTTCAGGCTCCTTGCATGTTCTACCTCTCCCCACCCCTTCCACCCTGTGTCTGTCTTGTCAGTTTAAATTGTAAGCTCTTCAGGGCATTGAGTATTACTCCATGTCTGTGCAGTGCCTTACACAGTGGGGTCCCATTCTTGGTTGGCCTGTAGACACTATTGTAATAAACATGAACAATCATCATCATCAGAAAGATATGGGAGAATGATGCCAGAGACAAGGAACTGGCCTGTATCCAACAGTGATTCTCTTCATTATTTAAACTACAAGTTTAAGCTTTGACTGTATTCTAGAGCTGGGGTTCTCAAACTGTGGGTTGGGACCCCAAAGTGGGTCAGGACCCCATTTTAATGGGGTTGCCAGAGCTGGTGTTAGACTTGCTGGGGCTCGTGGCTGAAGCCAAAGTCCAAGCCGCACTGCCCAGGGCTGAAGCCCTGAAGCTTTGGCACCCCACAGGCAGGGGCAGGCAGGGCTTGGGTTTTGGCTTTGGCCCCCCGGGCCTGGGTGGTGGGGTTTGGGCTTCGGTCTCCCTTCCCAGGATCACATAGTAATTGTTAGAAGGGGATCGCGGTGCAATGAAGTTTGAGAAACCCTGCTTCAGAGATACTGCCCTGCCCCAAGCGTGGTGGAGAACAAGAGCACTGAGAGGAGCTGTGCCTCAAGGCATGTATTGGGGCTCTCTGTTCCTCAAGAGGAGCTTGCTTGCTGTACCCTCCTTAGAGTGTAGCACATGCTTCTTTACACAGCAGCCCACAAACCCAGCCCTCTTGGTGAGGCTTGCACTCCAGAGAGTGCAGAGATTACAATTTGGGCCAGCCATTTGGTGTGGGAAAAGCTCCTTGTACTCCCTCCTATCCTGTGTAGTGTCATCCTCTAGCTCTTAATGCAGTCATTGGTCTGGCTGTAAACCTCTCATTAGCTGTGTTGCAAAACTCAAAATGGGAGCAGGCCTGCAAATCTTGTAATTGTAAAACTCTAGCAACTCAACCAACACTCATGACATGTATTTTCCTGCATATTATCAGCACACAGATCCTGTACATTAGTGGAAACCTACTGGGAGAGCACCTTTCTATGGAGGCAGAGAGGGTAAGCGACTTTCTCCAGATCACATGAGTTAGTATTAGGGTTAAAAGTTAGGAACTCCTGGCTCCCAGTCACATGCTAGACCATGCCTCTTTCTGACAATAAGGGAGAATTTACTTTGTATTAATAGCTTCAGAAAAGCATAGGTTCTGATCTGATTAGCTTCACAAGGTCAATGCCCCTTCCCATGGTTGCACACCATCTCTCCACCTCTCTCTCTCTGGGTCTGCAACCCCCATCTCGCTCCATGAACTGCTGCTACCTCTTCATGACTCAGCCCTCTAGCTAGGTCACTATACACATTTTTCCCCTTCTGGGGTACCAAAGTCTTCCTTTGGCTATCCTAGGCACTCTTCCCATTCACTGCCTCTCCCTCAGTGGCTGGCAGGGGAACCCAGGTACACCCTCTACTCCAGATTTCAGCCCAGGAGCCCTCTAGTCAGCAGCCAAGGTCTTTTCCCTCCTAGGCCTTACTGCTTTTCCCTGAGCCCTTTTCTTACTACCTCGCACGCCCTGGTTTCCCAGCTTCACCACTCCCTCCTTCCAGGAAGCAACTACAAGCTACATATCTCTCTAGCCTTCCAACACATCCCCCAGAGAATAACTATGACCTATTTCCCTACAAGCCACACAGCTTCCAGTTTCCTGTCTTTATAAACCCCAGCCCAGCTCATTCTCCCTCAGCTGGACTCCCTCACTCAGGGGTTTACTTAGCCACCTGATCCCCCTCAGCTGTGTCTTGTTGGGTTAATTACCCCCCTTCTCAATCCACATGAACCCTTTCTGGGCAAGTATGGGGTAAATAGTCCATCACAGAACCTTTCCCGGTGACTGAAGTTTTTGCCTGTGGTGGGGAAAGACACTAGCATCAGGGAGGCAGCAGGACACTACACTGCTAGAAATAGCTATGTACCTGGGGAGTCACAGCTTGGGTGAGTAGAAAACCTTGTGGACTATGTACACAAGTACATATCCACACCCTTCAGGCCTGTCTTTGCTCTGCTTGCTTGAGCTGTGTCTCACTGTCAACACTGTATTGCTAGTGCTAGGGGGACTATATGTGTATGTACCCTGCATGCCACTGAAAGAAGGGTGCAGTTCACCCCGCCCCCCTCTGTATAGTGACTATTGTACCACACAACATTGGGATGAGACAGACACCTATTTGTCCTATATACTGTCTTTATTTTTTTATTCTAAAGATATTATAAATAACTGAAAGATTGCTGCTTCAAATGACTATAGGGGGAGGGGTAGCTCAATGGTTTGAGCATTGGCTTACTAAACCCAGAGTAGTGAGTTCAATCCTTCAGGGGGCCACTTAGGAATCTGGGGCAAAATCAGTACTTGGTCCTGCTAGTGAAGGCAAGAGGCTGGACTCAATAACCTTTTGGGGTCCCTTCCAGTTATATAGGCCCTGGGTGACATGCTCAAGGTCACATGAGCTGTATGGGATCAGAACTCTAATTCCTTGTATCCCAGTTCAGTGCCTTAACCAGAAGGCCATCCTTCCCCTGTAGAGGTAAAGGGGGCTAGAAAGGGCCAGTCTACATTTTGACAGGACTCCAGCTGCAAGAAATACAGTCATGCCATTATCAGACTCCAGCTACTCCTAAGTTCCTGAAGTCATGGCTCCATTCAGATATAAAACAGCCTCATGGGAAAATTTCATTGTGAATAGAAGGCAGAAATGTTTCTATTCCTGGTTATACACAATAGAAAACGTATACAGGACGGGTGTGATGGCATAGGATGTTCTTTAAGATTTGGCAGATTGCAGCTGTATTTCTTTTAAAAGAATAATTGCCTAGGGAGCCAAGAGCCCAGCCCTTCATAGAGGAGTCTTTAATCACGCAAGCAGCCCTAGAGCTTTAAAGCAAAGAGCCCAGGTGAGGGGCAAGGACTTGGGTAAGTTTAAAAAAAAAAAAAAAAAAAAAAGCCAAGCAAATGCTGCTGTTGCAGAGTGAAATTTAGAGCACAAAATTAGACAAGACACACAGCTTTTTAGACTAAACATGACACTCCATAGCTTCATATATGGGTATAGTCTTATCTGGGGAGATCCAATAATTCCACTGACTTCAGTAGTGTCCCTGGAAAGTCCAAAAAGGCTGTATCTTGGATGGCCTGACTGCTAGGTACAGACATCAGCCAGGATTATAGGACACTATTTACTGTTGTTCATTACTGTGAGCAATCCACTTAGTTTGGGACGCTGGGGGATAGAAAAGGTCAGGGGTTCAAAGTTCCTCTGAGTATGCTAAGCAGTAAATAAAACTTGGCACAGTGCAGTAACAATGAATCTTTTATGATGATAATCACAGACTAAAATGTTGGAAAAATCTGGCAGATTACCAACTCTGGAACACAAACCCGAACACAGTGAGGAAAACAGCTATGAAGATAGGAGTACTTGTGGCACCTTAGAGACTAACAAATTTATTAGAGCATAAGCTTTCGTGGACTATAGCCCACTTCTTCGGATGCATACAGAGTTATAGCCCACTTCTTCGGATGCATACAGAGTTATTCCACTCTGTATGCATTCGAAGAAGTGGGCTGTAGTCCACGAAAGCTTATGCTCTAATAAATTTGTTAGTCTCTAAGGTGCCACAAGTACTCCTGTTCTTTTTGCGGATACAGACTAACACGGCTGCTACTCTGAAAGCTATGAAGATCTACACCATCACCACCTCTAGCTAACCTCTGCACTAATGAGTCCTTCTCCCTACTGGAGGCCCATATGGCCAAATTCTGATATCTGTAACACCCACGCAGCTCCCTTAAATCCATGGGGTTGCACGTTTGTGACAGAAGAATTTGACCAAGTGTTTTGAAACCTTTATCCCTTTAGATATCTCTCCTCCTCTACAGTCATGTTGCTTTGATCTTCGGAAATAGAAATTTAGCTGTCTGCAGTAGATGGAGACCTCATGAACTCTTAAATTATACTGCATTATAAAGCAGATCCAAAACTTAAGAGTTATTAAACTGCTTTGTGTAGTAAATTACTACAGATAATGTTCAGGCCATTAAATAGGCACAATAAAGTCAATCTTTCCATTTATATTTCCTCCCTTAAATCAAGCACAGATTTGAATGAGCATTACCTCTATTATAGTCGGAAAAACAGTATAGCCCTTACAGTAACATAGGAGGCAACATTTTGAGGAGGTAAGACTTCTGTTGTAATGAAATACGGTGAAACTTGTTCAAGGGCAAACAGTTACCTGCGCAGCCCTTCACAAAAAGTCCCCAAGCTTAGGATCCAGTCTTGTGGCTACCAAAGTCAATGGCATCATTCCCATTAACTTGTCTGAGAATAGGACTGACTCCACACTTAGCACTTTTTCTTTACTAGAAGAGCATCAACCAACAGTTGCTGGATCCTTGAATGGCAGTTTGAGACAGGTTCCACTGTATTATGTGTGTTTGTACAATGCCTAGTATAAAGAGGTCTCCGTCTCAGATGGGGACTCCTAGGTATGCTGGTTGGACCTAATCCAGCTTCTATTTAAATCAATGGGAATAGGTTAGGGCAGTGGTTCCCAAACTGGGGTTCGTGAACCCTTGGGGGTTCGTGAAATGTATCGGGGTTCTCTGAAGAAAAATCTGTAATGGTGGACAGAGCTGTCCCTAGGGACCCTGGGGCCGGCAGCCCGACTCCCGTGACCATGATTTCCTAGCAGAACAAGTTTAAACTTTGTTGTAGACGTGTGTTGTTGGCCTGGACTGTTCAAGACCTGAATACTTGTGGGAGGAACTCTTTATTTGAGTTGGCTTCTTAAATACCTTCATGCTGTTTCATGTCTGGTGCTCCTTGATGAAATGTGTAGGAGGCTTAATCTACGTGATATGAGCTACAGAAATGAAATCTTGGAAGAGTGTTGTTGTTTTCATAATGTAATAAAATTAATAATGTAATGATAAATAGTGTGTAATAAATGTGTCATACAAAAACCAAATTATTTCTACGATCACTGCTTCTATAATTTATGTGGAAGTAAGGGAGAAAATCCCTGGAAATACGGTATTCATTTTTAGGAGGGGGTTTGTGAGATTTGATATTTTTGTGAAAGGGGTTCGTGAGGCTGTTAAAGTTTTGGAACCACTGGGTGAAGGCATCATTATCCTTTTCCCAGTGTAATATCCTATGGATACCTTTAATTAATCTAGTGTACTTCATGTATATTGAACAGTGTTATTTTTTCATTAGGGATACATATCATACTTAGAATTGAGTTATGTCATGTCCCATGTTTCTGCAAAGTGATGACCTGATGATCAAAATTAATTCAGTCAGGGAGGGTTGAAGCCCTTGTGAGTTTTGTCTGCAGAGGTACTGCAGGAATGAGACCACGGGGGAGTAAAGGAGTATCTCTAAACATCGTGACCTCCAGAGCTAGGAAGTTGCAACATGAAATCAATCATCTTACAGGGAAAGGCAGGAAAAACAAAACAAAGAGAATAGAAACCTTGTGTTCGGTTTTAACCAAAAGTCAGAAGGAAACCTAATTATCTTTGTTATTCAAACACTGATTAGCTGTTTTTAATTTATATAATAAAACACACAGTAATGAGCACATGATTGTTTTTGCAACTTCGGTATCTGGTTTGTCCTGTAGAAAAGAGCACAAAATTAAGGCAAGTAAATTTATATATTACAAAAATTCCAGACCCTGTGGTTATAACACACGATCTACTTTACCATGGAAACTTACAAGAATGATTCAAAAGATCTGAGAACCTCATTTGATTATATAAACTTTTCACCTTTTACCAATTGCTTAATTATTTTTTTAAATAATTTTCTAATACAGTACAACTCACAATAAACAAACTCTTTTTAAGTGAAATTGCAGGTTAACCAAAGTTTTATGCCTTCCAGGGTGGTATGGAATATGAATACTAGCCAGTTTTGCAGGTAGGCTGGGTAAAGGCGGCACACTCATAATATCCCAACTCGTGCATGTTTTTAGACTTGATCATAAAGCCAAAGGTGTTCTGTCCACTGTGCCTTTGGGTTGGAGACCCAGAGCACAGGTCACCAGCTTCCCCTATTTATGTTAACGTTTTAGAAGTCAGCACGGGCTTTAGAATAACTGTGATTGTACAGTAGACATTTTAATGAAAGATTCACCCCATGGTTTAGTTTTCAGAACTATGGATGGAATATAAAATAGCCTTGACTGCATCAATTGATAATGCCTTTTTTCAAGATAGTGCAACAAAAGTACCTGACATTGTAAAACCTGTACCAAGCAATAGCAAATCCTGCTCCAAACAGCTTGTATTTTAAAGACAAATGCAGGTACAATAAAGAATAAACAGAGTAATAATAATAATAATAAACCTCTTACATAGCCTTTTCATCTACAGACTTCAAGACCTTTTACAAAGGAGATCGGTATCATTATCTGTACTAGGGCACTGAGGTACAGAGACTTATGTAGGGTTGCCCAGTAGGCCAGTGGCAAGAACAGAATCCAAGTGCAGGTATCTGTACCTAGCTAGATACAACACAACCTCCACCATTAGAGTAACCATTGTATCACTTGAGTAACAAAGTCCTCCAACCTTTTAGGCAGTTTCCTTTTTCTTGTAGTTCTAACACCATCAGAGGCTGGAATAAGAGTAAGCTGTGGAGCAATTCCCACTACTATAGATGGACCATCATCTATCGGAGTCATTGATGTTCTCCTTTCCAATGTGGAAATCAGCATTCTCTTCTTCAACTGCTCATTGATGAGTTGCAGACAATCTTGAAGTGTTCCATTTCTTTCCATCTATTAACACAGCAGAATCTCCCCAGATTTCCCTTATCTGTAAAGGACATGAATATCTTAAATGTCTCTCTTTGACTCTATATGTCAGCTTCACAGGAACAAAATCTCTAATTTGAAACTTGTGAGGTTTACAACTTTTCTTGAGATCTTCATTCTATCTATGCTCTTGTTTGTTCTTAACATGTTCATTAATAGTTTCATCTGAAGGTTTGGTTGAAAAAGGGAAACTGGTAAGCCCTTGACAGTTAGTAAGTCTGGTATAGGCCTTGCACCATCTTAACCATTCAAAGGGGATACTCCTGTTGTTGAGTGTGAGGAGGTCCTGTAAGCAAACCATGGTTCATGTAAAGCTTCTTTCCATGGTGTCACTTGCAAACATCTTTCAACAGTCTGTTCATTCTCTCAACTAGACCATTAGCTCTTGGATGGTATAAATAAACCATTTTGTGTTTGATACCATTGCTACTGAGGTATTGCTATATTTCAGCAGAGATCAATTGAATTCCATTTTCAGTTATCAGTTCCTTGGGGAATCCTTCTCAGGTGAAGATTGATAACATGAGCATAATCTCTATTTCAGTGGTAACCTTTCCAGCGAATATAATTTCTAGCCACTTTGCCATTACTATGGAGAACCTTTGCATAATAGAATGATCTTCACAAGGTCCCATTGTGTTGAGAGGCAGTTTCTCCCATGGACAGTTGGAATAGTCAACTGGTATGAGAGGGATGCTGAAGGTTTTCTATGACTCATCACTATTAGCCCGAGCCATTCAATTCGTGATTACTTCCTCAACTTGCTTGTTCATCCATGGCCACCAGAAGTCTTGTCACAATTGCCTTTTCATTAAAGTCATCCCTAGATGTCCTTCATGTGCCAGGTGAATCAATATTTCTTTTAGAAGTGTAGGCAAAAGATGATTAATTCTCAAAACCCATTCATTCACTGGAATACAGACACTGCAGAGGTTAGCCCACACAGCATCCGTTTGAATTGGAACAAACCTTCAAATGCTGAAAGCTGCGTGCTTGTGGGATCCTTCCATTAAGGGGAACTGGTACACAGAGGATAAATCAAGGGTCGTAAAGACTCTTGCTTCCTTCAAGATAAGCAGCATTTAATTAGTTAGGCAGAAGATGACAATCCATCACAATGTTGGAGTTTAGCGCGCTCAAGTCCACACACCTGCAGATGGCAGTATTAGGCTTCCTGGAGAGAATGACAGGAGGAACCCATTTTGATGAATCAACTGGTTCAATATCTGCTTTGCATCGTTTCAGAATCTCCTTTTTGAGTGGTTGTCACACTTTATGCTGTACAAGCCCCACTTTTTTTTTTTTTTTTTTAAAGCTGGATCTCGTGTATGAACTTTTTTGTAACATCTGAGGTATTGATGAAAACTTCCAGAAATTCAGTGATGATTCCTGGCTGTAGCCTATCCTCTGTTTGCAGGACAGGTTCAGTACTATTATCTAAAGATCCCTTTCATGATTCCATTCTCATCGCCAATTCATTTTGTGCCTGAAGCCCTGTGAGGAACACTTGGGAAGCTAGATAACAGCAAAGGTAAAGTTAATTCCCCTCAGTTCTTCACAAAGCTCACAATCTAAGTTCTCCTCTTCCTCTCTCCCCTCCTACTTTCCAAGGTGCATCCTGGGAGCCGTAGTTCCTGGCCTCAAAGCTATAGGAACCACATAGGAACAAACTGATCAATGCAAACTGGTATAGATGCAGCTAGATAGATATAACACCAAGTTTCCTGAATATCAGCCTCATTTAGGCTGCTCTGCCTCCCCTAATGATGGTCTTCAGAGCAGGAATGTTTGTGGGATAGATGTTCAGAATTGTCTGTAAGGAAGAAAAGGAGAGGATGGTTTACTTGAAGGGATAATGATATATTACCTTATGGAAATGTTCACTTATGCCCTTTCCTCTCTATTAGAAAAGGAGAGGAAGGAGGCGGGAATGAAAGGGGGAGAAATAAAACCCAAACCCAAAGGTGAAGCAAAAAAAATTCCATTTGAATTGAAATTAAAATTTTGGTTGGCTTAATTGAAAAAAAAAAATTAAACTTTCTCATTTAAAAACATTTATTCCTCTCTCCCACCCCCCAAAACAAACTCTGTTCAATACCATGAATATTTGGCAATTCCACCCATGTGCACTAGAATGTTTCAGTCCCGATTTGTTAACTCAGCTGTTCTAAAAATGTGTCTTGACAAGGTTTGGTATTGATGTCTGAGTTAAGGAGGCCTTTTTAGCTCTGAACACCAGCTAGGTCTCCTAAGCTACACAGCACTGTGTCTCCATCTGCGCAGCTCTATAGCTAAGCCATTCTTCAGCTCAACTGCTGTTCAGTGAACTTTCAAATGCCATTGTGTAATGTGGACAGAGCGTGGCATTTCCTTACTTCTGTCTTCTCGTATGCAGAGTCTTCTTCTCTACTTGCGGTTACACAGAGTTATAATTGAACTGGAGGCGTGGTTATAAAATATGGCTGTGACACAGCAGCCCATAGTCTTCATAGTGATATTATTATGATATGATTATAGCATAATTATGGTTTATTTTATGCAAGATGCGTCATGTAAGGTGTCATTGGAAAAGTTATGATTTGAGGAATATGATAATCCTATTTGTATGCATGTATCACTTTTTGTATCTGAAGTTATAAATACTGACTATGTATCTGTACTTCAAATGTAGTTATACCTGGGTAATGCCCACTAGACAAGATTCAGGGAAATGAGCCATTAAGGAAAACAATAGGCCTTAGGAGAGGCTTATGTCCCACCTGGTGAGCCTCCCTGAGGACACTCCTGTAAGTAATGGCTGCTATGACTCTACAAGGACATGTGACCAGGCCACATGATTCTGGACTCCATCTTGGGATGTCAGTATTTTTCCACAAATTGGTCTGGGAACCAAGTTTTGAAACAAAGGGTTACTGACATATGCTAAAGCTATGTAAGGCAGGGAGTGACATCATCTGTTGTCCTTCACTCCCCACACAAGAGGACTCCTGGAAACACCTGAGGAACAAAGACTGAACTGGGGGATGTGCTAGACCCAGCATGTGAAGAATTTTGGGAGGACTTATTTTGTCAATGCTGTATCTGGGGGAAATCTGCCCCCACAAGGTAGGGTGTCCAGAGACTCTGACTCCTGAGAGGGACAGCATTCTTGAATGCTGGGTAACCATGGCTATAGATACATGGAATGTTGTAGGAGATGTCATCATTTAGTCTACATTCAGCCTTTGGTGCAGAAGTCCTTTCTCCTGAACACCATGTAAAATCCCCGAGGTTCTAGAAGATCAGCTGTGGACAATTGTTGGTTTATTTGAATATTTTTGTTAGCTTCCTGTCAACAAATGGTTGATTTTTACCACATCCTGGATTTTAAATTTACTTAAGCAGATGCAAGCCTCATTGATGAACTCATAGGGACATTATAACGACTGCTCAAGGGTGTGTGGAGGATAATTGGTTCATGTTTATACAGCACATGAAAGATGCTATCATTACTTTTTAAAAAAGATGTAGTGAACCCATTCTATAGAATTCTTTTTACGGAGCAACTTCATTATATTCAGAAAAATAGTTTGCATGTGGCAGGGATCAGAACAATTCTTGATGTTTATGGTACTCGGAGTTTTACTAGGCTAAAGTTCACTATAAAACAAAAGGATCCACTGAAGTTAGATATAATAAATTATGGAGGAGTTGTTTAAGATCACCACCACAATAGTGGAGTATATATTCAGCTAAGGTGGTTTTGTTTTAAGGTTTTGTACATTCAGCCTTATTGCATGCTTTCTGTGGAATCTTTATCCTGGAGGATGCCAAAAGCTTATATATATACACACACATGCTCACCTCTCCCACTCTTGAAATGCAGCCATTTCTGTTACTGATATATTCTGCTGCTATTACTTGACTGGAATTTGTTCCCTGATTGCACAGCTCTAATGGACAGGTACCAGAGGATGGGAGTTCTATTTTGCAAAGGATTTAAAGTCTGGCTTACTTCCAAACCAGCGCTAAATTTCAAAATTCTCCATGAAGGAAAATCCTTCCACCCCACCCATCAATTTGTCTTGAGTCATGTTTCTTTGGACAAAAAAATCAAAATGTTTTGTTTTGATTTTGACTTTTTAATTTAAAAAATAAATTCAAAACAAAAAGCAGCTTCCAAATGGAATTTTAAATATGGCATTACAAAAAAGATGAACCGGGACATTTTGACATTGTCGGCATTCCCTACAGGTCCTGCCCCCGCACTCCCTCTTTTTAAACCAAAATTTTGGCAAATTGACTCGATATTATAAAGCATTTTGACTTCAAAAGACCTGCATATTCCAATGGAATATGGTATCATTGATGTTTCTTCAGCTCTACTATCTACCATGATATGCTCAAATGTATTCAAAGTGGATATTTATAAGCACTCTCTGATACTATATATGGTAATTAGATGGTATATCAAGATCATTGGGTTACTCTCAGTGAGTCAGTGTGTTGTTGTGACATTAGGTCTGCATCTCTTACAGTGGCAGTGGGGAGCCAGCAGGTGCTAATGCAGACAAAAATCATAGTTTTAATTCCATTTTCTTAAACGTTGCTACCTATCCCCCACCCAAAAGTGTGCTGTGCACCATTACATAGGGAATGGTAGGGGTTAAGAGACCGGGTGAAATAGGTGGAAATAGACACACCAATGTAGAAATGAACCAAAAGTTCTAACTGATTCAACAACAACAACAACAAAAAAGGAATGGGACATGAAGCAGAAATCCCAGTCAGAGATGAGTTTAGAACTCAGTAATTCCTGGCTCCCAAGCCTGGGATAAAGGAACTTGTACTGGAAACTATGGCAAAAACCCTCAACAGTTTTCTTTCTCAGATCATTGGGTTTTCTGCTTGTTTGATTTTTGGGAGGGGAGTTGGTACAGTCCTTGGTACAGTCCTTGGTGTATTTTAAAAATTCAAAATGCTCTTAATTGGACATAAGCCATCAGACTGGTAGGTTATTTTAATGCATATGTTCAAAACTTGACTTGTAAAATTCTTATAATTTAAGTGAGTTACATATTTAGTTTAAGAGCCCACAAAACTTAAGAGCTTGTCCATAAGCTTCCACAGATAAAACTTAGTTTTCTCCCATACTTGCTCTTATCTCTCAGCACATGTGCCTGGTGTAAATGTATCTATAGCCAAAACAGAACTAGACAGGAAAGTCTCGGTGCTATTAATTTCTCTGTTGAATCAGGGCCTCATAGGAGGCAGAATTATGTAGTTATAATTTTGAAACATACATCACAGATCCACATGAAAAATGATATGCATGCAGTTATTTAGAAAGTAAGTATATAAAAATACAGCCTAGTAAACAATGAGCAGAGAAAAAAATCCCTGAAACTCCATTTCTCAAGATGTTATACTGAATCTAATGTTTCAAAGAATGTTTTTTTTTTTTAATCTTACCTGCCTACAGGCAACTCATATTCAAAAGTATCTAAGCCTGTTCTGGTGTACAAACAACTCCTGTTAAATGGGTATGTTTAACTTTGCAGCAGATTCATAATAAGTTTTTTAACACAGCTACTGTTTTTTAAAGGATATATTAAGGTCATTCAGTGTAAAGGTGTTTAAAATCCCATCCACAGTCCATTTTGTTAAAAAAAAAAAAAATTCAAAACAAAGATGTGACTGATTGTTGGTTTAGGAGATACTATGGACTCATTTACAGATCCAGACTAACACGGCTACCTCTCTGATACTATGGACTCATTTGTAGAAGGAACCTCTATGTAACTCCCAACTTTAAAGCAGCTTCCTAGGATGTCTTTGGGTGCTTGAGATTGTCATGGTGGGAGGAATGTTTTAAAATGACACCAGCGTTTGTCATGGTTCCTGGGTAGTCTTTCCCTTCTGAGACCCTTTTCCAGTCACCTGAGTGCATCCCTTTCCAGTGACAGGCCTGTGCCTCCATTTCTCTTTGGTGGGGGGGGGGTGGGAGGAGCCTGGAGTGCAATCCAATCACTCCCCAACTGGGTCTCTGTGTTACACCTACCTGGGTGACAACCATGTTACCTAGCAGGTCCAATTGGGCCTGAACCCTGTGGTCAGTAATAGAAAGCAGTGACACACAAGCAGTTTCTCCAAAATAAAGTATGACAGGTTTCAGAGTAGCAGCCGTGTTAGTCTGTATCCGCAAAAAGAAGAACAGGAGTACTTGTGGCACCTTAGAGACTAACAAATTTATTAGAGCATAAGCTTTCGTGGACTACAGCCCACTTCTTCGGATGCATATAGAATGGAACATATATTGAGGAGATATATATACACACAATTAATTGGCCTCTCAGAGTTGGTAAGACAACTCCCACCTGTTCATGCTCTCTGTATGTGTGTGTATATATATCTCCTCAATATATGTTCCATTCTATATGCATCCGAAGAAGTGGGCTGTAGTCCACGAAAGCTTATGCTCTAATAAATTTTGTTAGTCTCTAAGGTGCCACAAGTACTCCTGTTCTTCTTTTTGAAAATAAAGTATGATTTATTTTGCTCAAATGGTACACAGAGCTCAGAAAAGCAGATTTAAAATAACAAGTACACCTATAGCCATATTCTCTAACCCAGGGATCGGCAACTTTTGACACATGGCCCGTCAGGGAAATCTGCTGGTGAGCCGGGACGGTTTGTTTACCTGCAGTGACCAGAGGTTCAGCCGATTGCAGCTCCCACTGGCCATGGTTCGCCATCCCCGGCCAATCAGGGCTGCGGCCAATGGGGACCACTTCCCGCAGCCCCCATTGGCTGGGGATGGCGAACCGTGGCCAGTGGGAGCTGCGATCAGCCGAACCTGCGGACGCTGCAAGTAAACAAACCGGCCCGGCCCGCCAGCAGATTTCCCTGACGGGCCGCGTGCCAACGGCTGTGGATCCCTACTCTAACTGATGCTTGGCAGTCCTCTCCAACCCCTACTTAGACATGACTTAGCCTTGAAGTTACAGCTTGCTTGCTGCCGAACCTGATTCTCAACCAGCCAGTCTACGTATCATCCCCACTGCATGCTGACTCTGTCTCTGTCAGCTTCCTGCTGAGCTGACCATCTCCCTCTTCCCTTCCTGCCAGGGGCATCTTTTCAACCACTCATGGTCTTTTTCTCTTAGCCCGAGACTTGGGAAGATAAAAACATCCTAATTTGGATGGAGCCAGGTAGGTTCTTCCCCAATGGCCCAGCCATGGTGATCTTAATTCCTTTGAAGTGGGATCATCATTTACCCTTCCTGGGTTTCTTAACTCTTTAGAGCCTTTTTGATTTGACTATTCATTCATACAGGCAAGAATACCAAATTGGAAAGGGTCATACGTAATGTTTCTCATTTAATAATACAGATGCTTTCCCAGTTTGTCAGAATATTCACATCCAGATTTTACAGTTGTGCCCCTATCTCCATAACCGACCGAAACATAATCCTGAATCTGAACAACTCTGAATGCAGGGGATTTTCTGATTTTTCACGGCTTGAGCCCATCCATACTACCAAAGTCACAATCGAAATGAGAGGAAAGGTAAATAAAGCAGAGCTCCACACGGATCACTTTTTGTCACTGGGTCATGGAGGAGACACAAATGAAATACCAGATTATAGTCCAGACAAAAGATCAAAAAACCAAGGAGCTTGGAGAGGAAAAGTCATAAATTTTAGAAGCTGTTAAGGGACATGAGCCCGATAAAGTGACAGATGAGGTAATAAAAAAAAAAATTAAAACATTCAAAACAAAAAGTGGCTTCAAAATGAAAAGGCTAAATGTTTCATGCCAAAAATGAGTAAATGGGATGTTTTGGCATTAAGTCTCTCAGTTCATTAGGCTTTTTGTTTGCTTGTAGATAACAGAGTCCAGAGAAAATATCAAAAAAACAAGTAGCTTGAAGGGGAAACGTCATACATTTTAGAAGCTGTTAAATGATACGAGCCAGATAAAATGATTGATGAGGTGGGTTTGGCCTGAACCGTTTTCTGGCTCAGTTGTTCTAAAAACTTAAAAGTCACATCCTAAAGGATTCATTTTCCTGGGGAGGAAGTAAAATGTCCAGAGCCCTTATAACAACAGAGAAGATGGTACATTTAGTACTATTAAAAGTTATCAGGCATCAGACCAACCGGAATAGGGTCTGACAGTTCTGAAGGGACTTTGTAAAGGAAAACAAGATTCTCTTTTGGCAGAAGTTTTTCATAGTTTGTTGAGAGCATTAGCCTCCAGTGTTCCCCTCCCTGTAAAAATGAGCACAAGGCAGAGACCTCCAGGAGACGGCATGGAATTTACAACACAGAATTCCATGATGCAAAAGTCCCAGTTAGGAGGCAAAAAATCTCATATGACGTGAGAATACTATGGTTACCTACTCCAGACTGGCCCTCTGCACACAGTAAAAGCAGAACTATAATGGCAATATCTTCACACCGCCACTGGCACTCCCAAATAGGTCCTCCTACACAGAGGTGAAAGTAAGGTAAATTACTAAGTGGTACAGGGGCCTCACTCCGGCCCCCTGGAAGTGGCGGGGCCTCAGGCAGAAAGGGCAGGGCTGGGGGTCAGCCTCCCCCAGCCAACCTTTCCATGCTGCCTGGCCAGCGCCGTCCGGGGCTCTGGCAGTGATTTAAAGGGCCCGGGGCTCCGGCCACTGCCATGGCAGCGCTTTAACATGGGCTGCGTACGGGCTAGTACCGGCAGCCACTTCTTACCAGTACGCCATTCCAGCCCATACCAGCCCACTTTCACCTCTGCTCCTACATACAAGTAAATATAGAAACTAGATTCTTACACAGGAGTCTCAAGGTTCAAACTGGATTTCAGATGGGTAGGAAAATCATTGCTACTAAGTATAAGCAGCATTAGCTAGTGAATAGAGTACAGTCTTTTCTGGATAGAGTAAATGACCTTCAAGAATCATAGAAGATTAGGGTTGGAAGAGACCTCAGGAGGTCACCTAGTCCAATTCCACCACCTCCCCAGTCCAGTGTTTTACTAGCCTCCGAGTGAAATAGTGTTTCCTAATATCCAACCTAGACCTTCCCCACTGCAACTTGAGACCATTACTCCTTGTTTTGTCATCTGCCACCACTGAGAACAGCCGAGCTCCATCCTCTTTGGAACCTCCCTTCAGGTAGTTGAAGGCTGCTATCAAATGCCCCCTCACTCTTTTTCTCTTCTGCAGACTAAACAAGCCTAGTTCCCTTAGCCTCTCCTCGTAAGTCATGTGCCCCAGTCCCCTAATCATTTTCGCTGCCCTCCGCTGGAATCTCTCCAATTTGTCTCATACCTTCTGTTGCCAAAACTGGACACAATACTCCAGGTGTGGCCTCACCAGTGGCGAATAGAGGGGAATAATCATTTCCCTTGATCTGCTTGCAATGCTCCTACTAATATAGCCAATATGCAGTTGGCCTACTTGGCTACAAGGGTACATTGCTGACTCATATCCAGCTTCTCGTCCACTATAATCCCCAGGTCCTTTTCTGCAGAACTGCTGCTTAGCCAGTTGGTCCCCAATCTGTAGCAGTGCATGGGATTCTTCCATCCTAAGTGCAGGACTCTGCATTTGTCCTTGTTGAACCTCATCAGATTTCTTTTGGCCCAATCCTCAAATTTCTCTAGACATCTAGCCATCTAACCATCTAGCCAGCTTTATTTCCACCTTATAGTCCATTCATCCAATCCATACTCCTTTAACTTGCTGGCAAGAATACTGTGGGAGACTGTATCAAAAGGTTTGCTAAAGTCAAGATATATCACACCCACCGCTTTCCCCATATCCACAGAGCCAGTTATCTCATCATAGAAGGCAATCAGGTTGGTCCGGAATGACTTGCCCTTGGTGAATCCATGTTGACTGTTCCTGATCACCTTCCTCTCCTCCAAGTGCTTAAAAATGGATTCCTTGAGGACTTGTTCCATGATTTTGGCCGGGGACTGAAGTGAGGCTTAGTGGTCTGTAGTTCCCCGGGTTCTCTTTCTTCCCTTTTTAAAAATGGGCACTATATTTGCCTTTTTCCAATCATCCGGGACCTTCCCCGATCACCACGAATTTTCAAAGATAATGGCTAGTGGCTCTGTAATCACATCAGCAAACTCCCTCAGCACCCTTGATAGAAGATACACTAGCTTCAAAATAGCTAAATTTGATCAACAAGAGGGAATGAAAATAATGAAATGGAACAAAGGATTCCCCACTGATTGGATTATGCTGTACTTATGTAGTTTTAATTGAGTAATTCAATACCACAAAGTATTATAATCAGGTAGCAAGAAACCCAAAACTTAAATTCCAAATTATAGGAAGGGCCTTCTTTAAGATACCAAAGTCAGTGAATTCCAATGAGGTTCACTCTCTGTGCATAACCTGCCCCCAGGTGCTTGTAATAGGAACTGCAGCTTACTGGCATAGAGAGATGCTGTGGAGATGAAACCTGGAGCCCACCTGCTTAGATAATTTTGCATTTGTTTCATCATGACTGGGTTGAGGAAATGTGTTTTTTGTGGGACAGATGTTTTGGCATTTTTGACACTTTCTGGTTTGCAAAGGATAACTCTTATGTTACTATTCATTGTCATTCATAGTAGCAATTCATAGTCATTCATAATGGCAATGAATAGTCACTGGGCCAGAGCACACAAGTGAGAACTACTTTAGCTTGGTGGTTGTGGCACTCACTGGCAAAGTGGGAGACTGCACATCAAGTCCCTACTCTAATGACTATTTAATGAGTTATAGAGTGCAACAGCTCCAATAGGTGAGATTAAGAGCATCTCCACAGAAAATCACATAACCCAGTGGCTAGAATGCTCACCTATCATGTAGGAGACCCAAGTTAAAATCCCTTTATGTTGGGGAGACCCTGACAATCCCCACATCCCCAGGGAGTGTCCTAACCATGGCCAAAAGTTCTGAGCATGAATCCTCTTCCCTCTCATTTTGTGAATGGCATCTAAGTCCCAAACAAATTTTGGGGACAAAGTATTTTGCAAATTCAAGTAAAATTTGTGACAAGTTTTGGGTCAGCCAAAAACGCATTTTTCAGCACATAAACAATGTGTCTGAAAATTTCAACCAGCTCTACTCCAGGAACCCATTTTACCATTTGCTCCCAGTGTTAATAGGCCGGTGTCAGATCTTCCACCTTCTCAGTAATGAGAGAGGCAGAAGAGTTACCTGCAATACATAAGACCAACAGGAAATCACTCAACCAAAAGAAGGTGGCAACTGTTTAGAAGCAACTCTCCCAACAACAGCAGTAACCCAAGCAAGAAGTGGGAGACTGATTGGAAGACCAGCCCACTTGGGAAAACAAAAAAAGAGGCCTAACCAGTTGAATGGGGCTCGCAGCAGAGGTCATATCCCCAGGGAGGGCAATGGGTTACCTAGGGAGGTGGTGGAATCTCTTTCGTTAGAGGTTTTTAAGGTCAGGCTTGAGGAAGCCCTGGCTGGGAGGATTTAGTTGGGGATTGGTCCTGCTTTGAGCAGGGGAATGGACTAGATGACCTCCTGAGATCCCTTCCAACCCTGATATTCTATGATATGTACTAATAACCTCTGGCCCGAACAAGTAATTAAGTGGTTGTGCAAATGACACAACCGTAAATTTGTTAAAAGGAAAGATATAGCAACCTGCATGTGTAACGCTGACAGACCACAGTCGTCGGGATCGAACTCGGACCTCTGGAGCTTAGTGCATGAGCCTCTACTGCATGAGCTAAAAGCCACTGGCTGTTAGCTACAGCTGTAGAGAAAACTCATTTTATTTCTCTCTAAGTGGTCTCGGCGCGGGGGATGAACCTATGGCCCCTGGGCTGGATCTGGTCCCATGGTTAATTTCATCCAGCCTGTGGCGCCCCCACCCCCTACAGGGCTGGAGCCACAAGTGCCAGCTCACCCCACTGCAGGGGGAAGCCATGAGCCTCCACTCCCCCCGCCCCACCTCAGTGCTGGAGCCACGAGCGCCTGCTCACCCTGCTGAGGGGGGAGCCCTGAGCCTCCGCACCCCCCCCCCCCCAGGTGGGTGAGTGGCCTGCAATTGATTTTTTTCTGTGGGTCAATGGCCCATGCCAGAAAAAAGGTTCCCCACCCCCAACTGGAGCCCTCACTCCCCCCTGGCACCCCAACCCCCTGCCCCAGCCCTGATCCCCCTTCTGCCCTCCCAACCTCTCAGTCCCAGCCCGGAGCCCCCTCCTGCACCCCAAATCCCTCATCCATGGCCCCACATCAGAGCCTGCACCCCCAACCAGAGCCCTCACCCCCTCTCACACCCCAGCCCACTGCCTCAGTCTGGGGCCCCCTCCCGCACTCCCAAACTCCTCATTTCTGGTTCCACCCTGGAGCCCACACCCCCTCCCGCACCCCAACCCCCTGAGCCAGAATGAGTGAGTGAGTGAGGGTGGGGAGAGGGAGAGGGGAAGGAGTGAGTGGGGGGGCCTCGTAGAAAGGGTGAGGCATGGGTGGGGCCTCAGAGGGGCGGGGCAAGGCTGTTCGGTTTTGTGTGAGTAGATATGGCAACCCTATACACCACTGTAAATCCAGTATTGCTAACCCCAAATCAAGCCCCCCAAAGTAATAATGAGATATTTTAAAAAATAACATGAATTTTAGGTTATTATTTGCCTTTTGGGTTTTGAACCTTTATGGTGCAATGGGGTCACATTTTCAAAATTTGTCTCTGCAACCACGAGGGCTAAAATCATTTCCTTTTACAATGAAAGCTAAGATTCCCATCTAATCACATGGCTCCAGGAGCTCGGACTTCAGATAAAACACCAAACTTTCCTAAACTCCCTATACAATCAGGACAGTTAACACCACTGTAATTCTAAAATAATCCCATCCATTTCAGTGGTGCCATTCTGGATTTACAGTGGTCTAAATGAAGGCAGAATTTGGGCCTATAACTTTATAGAGTAAGGGTATGTTTCACTACGAAATTAGGTCGATTTTATAGAAGTCTATTTTTTATAAAAAGTCAATTGTATGTGTCCCCACTAAGCACATTAAGTCTACGGAGTGCATCCACAGTACCGAGGCTAGCATCGACTTTCAGAGCATTGCACTGTGGGTAGCTATCCCACAGTTCCCACAGTCTCTGCCGCCCATTGGAATTCTGAATTGAGCTCCCAATGCCTGATGGGGCAAAAACATTGTTGCGGGTGGTTTTGGTCGTCAGGCCTCCCTCCCTCTGTGAGAGCAATGGCAAACAATCGTTTCTCTCCTTTTTACCTGGATTACCCGTGCAGACAACATACCACGGCAAGCATGGAACCCGCTCAACTCACAGTCACCGTATGTCTCCTGGGTGCTGCTGGCAGACACGGTACTGCATGGCTACACAGCAGCAGCTCCTTGCCTTCACGGCAGCAGATGGTGCAGTACGACAGCTAGCCGTCATCGTCATGATGAGAAGCTTTGAAAACCAATTTCATGACTGGCCAGGCTACGGTGTGAAAGTTCTGTTTGTTTCTCCCTGATGAAAACCTGCCCCCTTGGTTCGCTCTACTTCCCTGTAAGCCAACTGCCCTCCCCTCCCCCCTTTGATCACCGCTTGCAGAGGCAATAAAGTCATTGTTGTTTCAAATTCATGCATTTTTTATTAATTCATCACACAAACAGGGGGATAACTGCCAAGGTAGCCCAGGAGGGGGAGGAGGGAAGCACCGGGTGGGGTGGGGGAGGAGGGAAGGACAAGGCCACACTGCACTTCAAAACTTATTGAATGCCAGCTTTCTGTTGCTTGGGCAGTCCTCTGGGATGGAGTAGAGTTCTGATAGCAAGGATTCCTCTCCCCATACAGCGATCAGATCCAGTACCTCCTGTTCGGTCCATGCTGGACTTCTTTTGCGATTCTGGGACTCCATGGTCACCTCTGCTGATGAGATCTGCATGGTCACCTCTAAGCTCGCCACGCTGTCCAAACAGGAAATGAAATTCAAAAGTTCGCTGGGCTTTTCCTGTCTACCTGGCCAGTGCATCTGAGTTGAGAGTGCTATCCAGAGCGGTCACAATGGAGCACTCTGGGATAGCTCCCAGAGGCCAATACCGTCGAATTGCGTCCACACTACCCCAAATTCGACCCAACAAGTTCGATTTCAGCCCTAATCCTCTCGTCGGGGAGGAGTACAAAAATCGATTTTAAGAGCTCTTTAAGTCGACAGAAATGGCTTCGTCGTGTGGATGGGTGCAGGGTTAAATTGATCTAATGCTGCTAAATTCGACCAGGGCTAAGATTTCTAGAATTAAAGAGATGTGATTTTACAGAGCTCTCTCACGTTTGCTGATGGAGACAAGTACTGCTCAGGAATGATCAGACTGTGGTATACCATCTCCTTTGTTTGTTTTGTATGATCTTATTTTTTAAACTTCTCCAGACACTGATTTGATGCCATCTTCTTGTCTAACAAAAAATGGATTTTGTATTGGCATATGAAACAATGATCTCCTCTGTTTTTTATGATACATTTCCAACCATCTCTAGTTATTCCCTTTTTCTGTTGGACGGGCGTAGGTACTAACATTTCCTAACATTGCAGATCACACACAAAAAGAAAGCAGCTTATCGTGGCTAGAAAGGATATAGGAACTTTTCTGTTATCTCATTAAACTACATCCTCCCGACACTTTTAATAGCACCATTAACTCAAGATAAACACCACAGGGATAATAAAGGATTTACAATGAGTGTGGTTGACCAGCCTTTGGCTACTAGAGAACAAGGGTACAACAGCTGGGACACGTGATTAGAACTGTGCACTGTGGGGCTTTAGGTGGTACTATCATGCTGCAGCCAGGGTCCAGGAGCAGACAAGGTGTTCCACGTAGATTAATTCTCCCTTCAAACTCTTGGGAGGGGCACAGAGAACGCCAACTCTCATGCTTTTATCACATTTACTGCATGGGGCAGAGAGGCTGCTCTAGTAAAGATGGCCACTGTCTCCTCCTTGCTCCCTACACCTATCTTGTTCTTCTTAAAACTGCAGCCAAGAATGCCTGGGGGGTGGACTCTAAAGTTAGGAACCTGTAAAGAGTGAGGAGACAGTGGAGTGTGAGGTGCAGGAGGTAGGAGTGGAGAGCAAGAGGGAGAACTTGATGGGGCATAGGAGGATACTGAGTTGAGATGGAAATGTGGGGTGCAATAAGAAACTGGGGGACAAGGGAATGTGAGGAGAACACTGAGGGGGCAGCAGAAGGAGACTGGAAAGAAACAGCTGATGGGATAGACAAGGTGGGGCGCAGGACGTGGCTAAGGGGGTGCGGGGTACAGGAGGAGACCGAGGGACACATCTCTTAAGGCTGAAGATATAGAAATCTGGAGATTTTATGTAAACAATCTAATACCCTAATTTGCATAATTACTCACTAATCTGGTTTCACTAAGTAAGGATCCTAACAGTGAATTTTGCATGGAGGGGACTTTATCAGGGATTGGACATATGGGGAGCAGCTGGAGACGAGGTGGGGGTTGGCTGCAAGTTACTGATATACTCCAGCCCATCCCACCAGTCGGAAATCTATACAACATTCCTTTGGGGGGCAAAGGACTAATCCTGTTCTCTGACAGGCCCCAACATTCTGTGAATACGTGCACGTATTCTGGGTTGAACTGACTTTGGAACATCAGGAATATGGGTTGGAATATCCTTTGTCATTCCTAATTCTCCAGTTTTTCAGAAGTCTGCGCTTGGGTCTCAGTTTCCTGCCATGTGAGCTGTTGTCTAAGTCTGATGTGCTTTGTAGCTGTGATTAACCCACCTTCTGCCTACTTAGCCATGTTTAAGGGAGTTATTTTGTGAGGAAGGCTGTTGCTATAGTTTAGAATCCAATTCCTGATTTGATCAGCTAAGTCCATAGAAGTGGCTCTCTCAGCAATAGGACAAATGAAGAGAGTTGGAAGGCATGTGTATTTCCTACTCATCACCCATATCCTTTATTCCTGCACTTTATAATGTGATATGCACAATAGTATTTTGGGGGAGAATAGAGAATTGCTTTACAACTATTTTTCCACATTCTGCTGTGTGTGAGCGTTTTGGGGCAAACTTCTTTGGGAGTTGGCGTATTCTGTTTCAATCCTAACAGTAGATTTTGCATAAAGGTGACATCAGAGACTGGACATCACAGGTGCTGACTTTCCAAAGTGCCAGGGAGTGCTTGACCCCCAGGTCTGCCCCTGCCCCGGAGCACCCCTGGAGTCGGCGCCTATGCTGGACATAGGGGAGGAGTTGGACAGTAGGTGATGTTGACTGCACATCGTTATACTTCCAACACATCACTGGGGGGATGGGGGGGCATGGATCAGCATTCACGTCACACTTTCCGTTAGTACCTGGCCCAAGTCGGGGAAGCTAATGATCCAAACAGCGGTCCGAATTCAGTGATAAATCCTGGCCATGTGCCACCTAAGGCACGTTGTGCATATGCTAAGAAGAATCACATCACCCTACCAAGAAATCTATACAATTCTCTTTTTTTGGGAAAAAGGACTAATCAAGTTCTCTATTAAGGCCCAAGCAGTTTACTTGGTGTGTGTATTGTGGGTTGAACTGACGGTGTGGTTTCAATATCATCTGTCATTCCTAAACCCCCAGTGTTTCAAAAGTTTATGGTTCGATCTCGGGATTCTGCTGTGTGAGCTATTGTTTTAGTTTCAGGTGCCTCAGAGTTGGGAACATACCATCTGCCCAATTATCTCATGCTTACGTGTTATTTTATGAGGAAGACCCTTTTTTCAGTTTTGGAATCTGAAGCTCAGTTAAGGATCATAGCAGTTGAGTTAGCATGGAGGTGTCACGGTTAGCAGTACATTTAGAGCAGGGATCGGCAAACTTTGGCACGCAACCTGTCAGGGAAAGCCGCTGGTGGGCCGGAATGGTTTGTTTACCTGCAGCATCTGCAGGTTCAGCCGATCGCAGCTCCCACTGGCCGCGGTTCGCCGTTCCAGACCAATGGGGACTGCAGGAAGCGGTGGCCAGCACATCCCTCGGCCTGCGCTGCTTCCTGCAGTCCCCACTGGCCTGGAACGGCAAACCGCCAGTGGGAGCTGCAATCGGCCAAACCTGCGGACGCTGCAGGTAAACAAACCATCCCAGCCCGCCAGCAGATTTCGCTGATGGGCCGCGCGCCAAAGGTTGGTGATCCCTGATTTAGAGAGTTGGGATTTGTGTGGTGTTTCCTACATATCACCTATTTATCGACAGCGCTGCACTCAACCAGGGGATTTACTCAATGACATGTATGATAAAATGGAGAACTCATGTTTTAGAAGTGGGTGGTCACAGTCTGCTGGATGAGAATTTATTGGGCCCTAACTTGTTTGGCGGTTGGACTATTCTGTTTCATTCCTAATTATCCCATTTTTTCCCACTAGCCCGATACTAGGCCCCAATATGCTGCTCTATATTTTTTATTTGTTTACATTTACCTAGAGTCAGGAGCAAATATTCAGCCTCATTCCTAATTACCCATTTTCAGAAGTCTGCTAATGGACCCTCACATTCTTCTGTGTATTTGTTTGGTTTTTTTAAAATTTGAACCAATTTTTGCTGGGGATGTCTTGTTTCCTTTGTAATTATTCTAATTTTCCAGAAATTAATTTTTATTATATTTTGTGAGGAAAGGAGGCCCTTCCACTTTTGGAATCTTAAACGCTTTGCATTGGGGTGACGCTATCAGGCATTGGATGTAGCAGGAGCATGTCTGACAAGAGCTGGGAAACATGTGGTGCATCCTACACATAATCCTTATCCTACACCGCTCCCTACAAGGGATCCTGCTGGTAAATGTACACTCTCAGAGGTAGTACATATGAATAGAGCTGGGGAAAGAGAGAGTGTTTCCTACTCACCAGCCGTATTTTGTATTCTACCCTATTTCAAATCAAGATAAGGTGCCTTTCTGGGTGATATGCTTTAGTCGGTCACAGGTTATTGAGTTCCGCACAGGAGTAACAAAGTTCTATGGTGAGTGTGTAGCAGAGATGCCATCCTAATGTGCCTCCTCCTGGAGTGGTGATACAGAAGATCTCATAGACTTTAAGGTCAGAAGGGACCATTATGATCATCTGGTCTGACCCCCTGCATGCTGCAGGCCACAAAACCGTCCCTACCCTTTCCTTGACTCTGCTGATGAAGTCCCCAAATCCTGTGTCTTAGTGACTTCAATTGGCAGAGAACCCTCCTGCTAGAGATCCCTGCCCCATGCTGTGGAGGAAGGCGAAAAACCTCCAGGGCCTCAGCCAATCTACCCTGGAGGAAAATTCCTTCCAGACCCCAAATATGGCGATCAGTAAGACCCCGAGCATGTAGGCAAGAGTCTCCAGCCTAACCCTTGTTAGCCATTATACTGTTTGCCTACCATTGCTTGGTATTCCTCAGCTAATATGTTTTACCATTAAACCATTCCCTCCATAAACTTGTCTAACTTAATCTTAAAACCAGACAGGTCCCTCGCCACCACCGTTTCCCTCGGAAGGCCATTCCAATATTTCACCCCTCTGACGGTCAGAAACCTTCGTCTAATTTCAAGCCTAAACTTCCCCACGGCCAGTTTATATCCATTTGTTCTTGTGTCCACATTAGTACTAAGCTGGAATAATTCCTCTCCCTCCCTTGTATTTATCCCTCTGATATATTTAAAGAGAGCAATCATATCCCCCCTCAACCTTCGTTTTGTCAGACTAAACAATCCGAGCTCCTCCAGTCTCCTTTCATACGACAGGTTTTCCATTCCTCTGATCATCCTAGTGGCCCTTCTCTGCACCCGTTCCAATTTAAGTTCATCTTTTTTAAACATGGGAGACCAGAACTGCACACAGTACTCCAAATGAGGTCTCACCAGCGCCTTATACAACGGAAGCCTGATCTGCCTCAGTTTCCCTACATAGTCTTCAGCCCACTTGCACTGGAGAGGTGGCTTAGCCCTCCAGCCAAGTTGCTTCAGAGAATTCAACCCCTTGCAAATTAACTGAGTCCCTCAGTCAAAAACCAACCGAGACACCAGACAAAAAGAATCTTGAGACCAGCCTGGCTCAGCTTTCAACCCCTTTCCTGGCAGGCAGGCCCCCAGCTGCAACAGCCTGTCCTAACACTTAACAGGCTCCTGGACTCCAATGAATCTTGGCCAGGCCCACCCTTCTACACAGGGGCTCTCGCAGGCTGCAATCTTCAGAAAGCTCCTAGACCCAGCCATGTTTCTTGCCTGTCTGCTCTCCTTCCCCATCAGGCCTGAACTAGTGGCCTCCCCTCCTTTTAAGTCCATCTCCCTGGCCTAATGCCCAGAACAGGTGGAGCAGAGCAGAGCTAATCGAGTGCATGTCTGGTGTTTAGCCCTTTCCTGTCTGTTTCAGGCTTTGTCAGAGTATGGTACAGGAGGTCAGGCTTGATGAACTAATAATGGTCCTTTCTGGCCTTAAGATCTCTGAATATCTTCGGTACTGTACCCTACCAAAAGATCTACTCAGTGACGTGGTAAGCTGAGCAGGGGAGTAACTGAGTAATAAAGATGATTAGTTTGGGACCAATGTAATATTCTCTCTGTTTTGGGTTGAACAGACTGTGTGTGTGTGTGTGGGGGTGAATATCCCTCTCTTGTTCCCACTAACCATCTTTCTGCAAGTCTATGATTAAGTCTCAATAAATTTCCTTGTGAGCTTTTATTTTAGCGATTAAGTCTCTTCTTCTGTCTTTGACATAGAAAGCGGACGGTGTTGTGTCATGTCTTACTGCTCACCCTTTGGGGATGACCTCTGCCCTGATCACGTTGGGATGAGATTTTTTCATATGACTGGATCCAATATTCCTTTTAGCCCTTAAAACCAGCTGGATGGACAAATCTGCTATCAGATTTAAGCTATTAGTCTTAGACTCTGACCAGTATTTTCAAAAGTGACTAGCAATTTTGGGTGTATCAGTCGTTGGGTGTTCAATTTGAGTCACTTTGAAGGGGTCTGATTTTTCAGAGGATAGGGGTTCAGTCTTTCTGAACATTAAAACCCTTTGAGGGTACCAAAGGGGGGTGCCAAATACTGAGGCACTCAAAATCACGACTTGCTTTTGAAAGTCTTGGCCTCTTATCAGAGAAGGTGACTCTCACTTATATTGGTTTTAATTCAGTTGAGGTCAGTGGAGTTGCTCCTGACCCACACTGGTGTAAGTCAAGCCTAAGGGTCGAGTTCCTTCAAACAGACAAAAATCCTCTGACCCTCTATTGGTTTGATTTTTATCTTGGGTTTCAATGTGGCACTTATCTCCTTTCTGCGGTAGAAAATTAGAAAATGTTACCTAGCATGGGGATTACATTTCTCTGGCATCCATTTTATTATCAGAGCAACATTTTACAAGAAGGGCTTATTTCTTGTTTGCCTGTACGTGGCTCTGCCATTGTATGGAAAAATGGTCTTGAGGTTAAGGCGTTGGTCTGTGGCTTCGGCGACCACTATACAGTTCCCAACCTCATCTCAGCCTTACTGCGTGGTCTTGGCTCATTGTCTTAGGACCTGAGACTCTCCCACTGAAGACAATAGAAGGGGTCTCCTTGAATTCAATGGCCATAGAATTGGCCCACAAGTTTGACTAGCCTTCAGTTCCCCATTGATAAAAAGGGGACAATGATATTTCTTGATCTCAAGGGAATGTGAGGCGCTTGGGTACTATGTGATGGGGACTTATCTCTTGTAGAGGAGCACAAACCTTGTCCCATTCTAAGGGCCTTGCAGGTGCTAGTTTCCTAGATGAGGGGAAGGTGGGTATGGGGCTATAGGCCTCTCCATACCAGTTTGGACAACTTGTAAAGCACATCAGCGGCCCAGGGCCTGAGCTTAAACTTGATCTAACAATGGACAAAGTCAACACACATCCCTGATCTTGGCTGTACAGGTGTACTCTGGAAAAGGAGGGCAGAATAACTTAATTTCTCTCCTCTGTGCTCCCTTTTCAGAACTCATCCCCATAGGGTGACCAGATGTCCTGATTTTATAGGGACAGTCCAGATTTTTTGGTCTTTTTCTTATATAGGCTCCTATTACCCACTACCCCCATCCCGATTTTTCACACTTGCTGTCTGGTCACCCTACATCCCCATGCAGCTCCCATAGCACGCGAAGAACGTGAGATATGGGGAAAATTTCCAGTTGGAAGGAGCCAATCACAGCAGAATCTAAATAAACCTCCCTCATTTTACTGTACACTACTCTCTCATCAAAATACAAAGCACTGCACTGCAACACACCCTGCGTATCAGACATCAGACCTTCAATGATACCCGATATAAAAAATTTGGAATACTTCATACTTTAATACAATGTGTTTAATACCCATGTGTAGGTTTGTAACCATTGCTCAGGTGTAACACTATCCCCATCTAATGATCAACTACAATATAGTTAGGAGGTGCCTGAAGAACATGAAACATTGATGTCTGATCATTATTATAATTAAATGTATACGAGTAATACATGTATTTGTCCTGTTTGCTACTTTTTCAATGACTTCACATAATATTTTCGGTGAATCAGTTGCTGTTATGAAGGAGAGGTAATTTGAATAAGTAAAGCTTAATTGAAAGTATTCTTTGGCATAAATTCTTTGTGGAATATTACATGCACAGTGGCAAAGAATTACAGGCAAGAATTACTTTGCAATGATGGAGTTAATGCTTTTATTTAGCAGGATTACATTCATTTTATAATCACAGAAAAAGTCAGCGGCAAATCAACTGAAATTTAATGTGCAATACAAAAAAAATAGTCAAGTAGATTATGACTCCATTTCCTGTTTAAGAATAAAATTCAGCGGGAGTTCCATGCTTTGAAGTAGACTCCTATAGACTTTAAGACCAGAAGGGACCCATCATTATGCACATTGCAGGCCACAGAACCTCACCCACCCACTCCTGGAATAGACCTATGCTCATTGATCGCTAAAATAAGATTTTTGAATAATCTAAAGTCATTATGGAAATAGTTTCAATTACAGAACAATATTCAGGACAGCTAACACATAATGCAGAGCACAACTTAATCATTGTTTTATCCAGTATTGAAGCGGTTATGAAAATATTGGGAATGGTTTTGTTTTTGTTTTATCCTGGGTTCTTTTCTCTATCAAATAAAACAATCTCAAGGAAGAGAAAGTGATGGATAGCAGGATATTATTTTATTTCAGTGGTGCATTTGCAGGAAGCTGGACAATTTTCCTTCACCATAGAATGACTACAGCCAAAGAGCTCTTTTAAGGTGCCACAGTTTGTGTATTTATCCATATACTTGCAAGGGTTGGCTGAAATAAACCAAATGGTAAACAGTTAGATGATAAAGGGATAAGTCAGTCCTAAATCAGTTACAGGGCTGGCTCTATGAATGGCGGGGGCCAATTCTAATACCCGGCGGTGGTCTGGGGCTTCGATGGCACTTCAGTGGCAGGGGGGGTCCGCTCCGGGTCTTCCACGGCACCAAAGGACCCCCCCGCTGCCGAAATGCTGCTGACGACCCAGAGTGGACCTTCCCCCCTGCCGCCGAAATGCCCCCGAAGCCCCAGAGCAGACCCCCCCTCCCCGCTCGCTGCTGGGTATGTAAAAAAAAATTAAAAATTAATTTTTAGGCGCGGGGCCCTCTTAGGGGAATCGGGGGAATCAGCTTAATGCCAGCCTTGATCAGTTAACTTTTCCCTTTCAAAATGTATTTTTCAATCCATTGTCTTCATAAACCTATGTAGTCTTGTTTGCCTCTCTGTTTTTGTACCCTCAATAACCTGGTGGGCCTCCTTCTGAGCTCCATTAAACTAGCTGCAGCGGAGTTACACTGATGTAAGTGAAAGTAGAATCAAAGTTGTGCTTAGGCCAGGGTAGGTATTAGTCACTGGCATTTACTGAATATCACTTTGAAACAGAAGATCAGCCATATCATACAGTGTAACAAGCCAAAATCAACCATGGTACAAATCAACTGAAGTTAGTGGAGATACAAAAGGACTGAACTGTAATGTTGTACCAAGAATAGGATGGTCTATTTTCATTTTTGTTAGGCATTTATTGTTCTGAACACAAATTGTTGTTGGTATAATAATAAGAACCTTTCCTCTGAAGATCTGTGTTCTTTAAACTTTAATAGATTAAGGTCCACAACAAAGTACAGTGAAGTAGAGAATTATTATTTTTCTCAGTTTCAGAGACTGAAGTGGGAGGGGGGGTGAATGCAAACTGAAAGGCAAAACTATTTGCACACTTAACCATATACACACTTTTGTTCACACTTAATTGCGGCCTGCAAAGCTCCAATGCATATGCAGAGCTCTATGCATATGTGTAACCCACCAGCTTGTGTGTGTATTGGGTTTGTGTGTCCCTAAGTGTATAGGGCTGAAAATCTTTAGCTTGAATACTTAATATAGAGTACTGAGGTCTCCAACAGAGGGCACTGCTAGCACTACCTAGATTACATAGCCCACTGATGTATGTCTAGTGCTAGGACAGAGCTGATGGGATTTACTTTACCCATGGCTGTTTTAAAGGGACTCTTATTTATTAAATATTGTCCAAAATAGCTACTTATATAGTTTGAGAGATGCCAGAGGGTTTTATTGTACGGTTTGCGGTGCGGGCTGCAGCCTGGGCCATGCACCCCCTCTCGTGGCTTCCCTGGGCCGTGAGACTTTCTCCCCCCCGTAGCTGCAGCTAGGGCTGTGTGCCTGTGGTTGGAGCTGGGACTGTGTGCCCTTGCCCCACAGCTGCCACCAGCTCAGGAGGCTGTGGCCACTGGAGCCAGGGCTGTCTCCCCCATGGTTGTGGGTCTTGGCCTGTCAGTCTCCCCCATGGGACTCCAGCTGTCATTCTTCCCTCCTACCTAGCTCTGCCCCCCGGGTTATTTTTAGTAAAGTCACAGACAGGTCACAGGCTCCCGTAATTTTTGTTTGTTGCCTGTGACCTGTCTGTGTCGTTTATTAAAAATAACTGTGACAAAATCTTAACCTTCATTATTATCCAAGATAATCTAGCATTTGTATTTATTTCTTCAGGGAAGATTTGGAAAGAACAAAAAGCCATTAACTTACTGCAGAGTCCTCGGTCGCAGGCATTAGGGCAATCGCCACACGCTGGTCCCTGTTTGTACGGTTTAGCTAAGTTTGCCGCATTATTTCCTCTGAAATTAAAAAGCAACCCAAACATCATATATCCCTTTAAAATAAAGTTAACATACTGTATAATTTAGAACTAATTCCATAGATTGTGTGTGAAATCTGCTCCTAAACAATCCTGTTTTAGTTCAAATTATGCTTTGGATATAAGATGTTCTATTTGAAAGGAAAGAAAGACACATTTCTGTGGTTATAATATTTTATAATGCAATATAATAATTTGGTCCTTGTATAGAATATACAGTAACACAATTAATCCTCTTGCATCTGAAGAAGTGAGGTTCTTACCCACGAAAGCTTATGCTCCCAGTACTTCTGTTAGTCTTAAAGGTGCCACAGGACCCTCTGTTGCTTTTTACAATTAATCCTCTGCACCTTCCATTCAAAGACCTCCAAATATGTTGTGGGCAGGAATGAAATAACCCTTACAGCACCCCTTTGAGGTAGGTCAGTATTGGAGGTGTACAAATACTAAAATACCCCCTTCTCCCTCTGAATATTCATTTACAACTAAATCAAAAGCAGGGGGAAGTAAGCAATAACTTGTGCAGGAGGAGGGTCTGGGAGGACAGGGGGTGACAATGGGGAGGAGCAAGCAATAACTTGTGCAGGAGGAGGGGGAGGGAGGTGTTGTGCTGCTGCTTCTGGAAGGGTGGTTTCTGGTACTGGGCTCAACTCCTTTTACTGAGCTAGGTGGGCTCCCTTCAGCTGAGTGAGCCCTTGCTGGCAAGGGAGGGTGGATTTTACCTCAGGGACTCATCATACTGCAGGGGAGGAGAGGCTGGTGCAGGGAGGCTGAGCTTGCCAGGCCCACGTTCTCTATGGGGTGCTCCCAGAGCGAACAGCCGGCTAGGGCCAATGGGCGGGGGCGGCTCCAGGCACCAGCGCACCAAGCGCGTGCCTGGGGTGGCAAGCCGCGGGGGGCAGCTTGCCAGTCGCCGTGAGGGCGGCAGTCAGGCTGCCTTCAGCGGCATGCCTGCGGGAGGTCCTCTGGTCCCGCGGCTTCGGCGGCAATTCGGCGGCGGGTACGCCGAAGGCGCGGGACCGGCAGACCTCCTGCAGGCATGCCGCCAAATCCGCGTTACCAGCGGACCTCACGCAGGAGTGCCACCGAAGGCTGCCTCACTGCCGTGCTTGGGGCAGCAAAATACATAGAGCCGCCCTGGCATTGGGGCATGATGCTGGGGGTTGGTCCTGGGGGTGAGGGGCTGGCCAGGAACAATAGGCCCGGGCTGGCTAGGGTGACGATACATCCTGTTTTGGCCAGCACAGACCCCCTTTTCAGCTCTGTCCCAGACGTCCCTACTTCTTCGCCAAAACTGGGCATTTGTCCTGGCGGCGCGGCAGAGCAGAGAGAGGTGGCAGTGCCGAGGGGTCATCTGAAGGCATCACTGCCTGCCAGTGGGCAAGCAGAGAAATTTGCTGCTGGCAGGCAGTGCTGGCTTCAGAACTGACCCCTGGGCAGCGCAGAGATGGGGAGGGGGGAATCCGCCTCAGCCGGGGGAGGCACGGAGCTCGAGGGTGGGATTAGCCTCAGCTGGGGGGAGGGGGGATTGAGCCCCAGCCATGAGCAGTGCAGAGCTGGGGGAGGGTTCTGCCTGAGCTGCGGGCAGCACAGGGCTTGGGGTGGGGGTCAGCCCCTGAGCTCGGGATGGTGGTCAGTCCCAGCCCTGGGCGGCATGTGGGGGAGGGGTCAGCCCCAGCTGTGGGCAGCACAGGGCTGGGAGGGGGAGACCCTGCCATGGGCAGTGCGGAGCTCGAGAGGGGCAGCCCCAGATGTGGGTGGCACAGGAATGGGAGGGGGAGACCCCACCATAGGCAGTGCGGAGCTCGAGGGGGGCAGCCCCAGCTGCAGACAGCATGGAGCTCAGCCCCAGATGTGGGTGGCACAGAGTTGGGGGGAGTTAGCCCCAGCCCCAGGAGGCAAGGGGAGGGTGGCTCGGGCGAGCCCTGCAAGGGGGAGGAGGGCGGCTCTGGCGAGCCCCTGGACGTCCTGTTTTTAGTTTAAAAATGCTGGGATGAGACCTACATTACTTTCTGTAGCCTCTTCTCCTCCCACCCTCTGGTGGCACCTTGTGTTACTGCACCTGACCAGACAGGTTCTTCCGAGCAACTCATGCTGCCCTCCTGCCCAGAGGGTTTGCGATTAACGCGCATTAAAAAAATTAACACGTTAATTGTGCTGTGCATTAATCGCACACGTTAACGGCAGTTAATTGACAGCCCTACCTAGAAGGTTTCAAAACATCTTACAAAGTGTTTCAACTTAAAGGAAATATATATTGGTACGTACGCGGGACAGTACTGGCAAACATAAAAGTACTGCCACTTATTCTGAGGACAGTAGGCAACTGCACATCCAATCTGGTAAGAATGATACCAAACCACCTGCAGGCATGAAAATAAGTTCATTCAATCAGCAAAGCTTCGTTTCAATCATGGATTATTTGAGAGCCCCTTCATGAGCTCACAGAACAGCAGCTCTTCAGTTCATGATCCCATAACAGCCCTGTGGGAACTGTAGCAATTGCTTACGTGGAAAAGTAATATCAAGGAAATATTTCTGTATATTTAGCTTTTTGAAAAATGCAATTTAGCAGCTGGGAGAAGGAGGAGACTGAAACACGTGACCAACCATCTTTTGTAGAGCACCTATATGATTTTTCAGACAAGAAAAGAAATGTTTTGTTTCTAATCCATGCTTTGAAATGTGTTGCTTTGACATTTCCAAATTAACATTTTCCAGAAATTGTCATTCCACAATTTAGTATATTATTAGGAATTTAAGATACTTTGACATTTGGTCCCATGTTGGGAAGAAGAAAAATATCAAAATATCATAATTTTCTGCTGGAATATATCTTATTAAAGACCTGATCCAATGCCCTTTGAAGTAAATGGAAAGACTCTGAATTAGTTCAGTGGACTTTGGACCAGGCAGGGAATGACAGATAATAGTAATAAGTTTCTAGAGGTACAGACTCCTAACTTTCCTTATTTACACAGACACAGTTCCATTGACTTTAATGGGGACGCATGGGTGCTCACATACATAGATTTTATTTCCAGACTGGGATCACTTTTCTTCCTAAAACAATATTTCATTTGTTGGAAATTTGTCATTCATCTCCATACCTGAGTGTAGCCACCAATAGGGGCATTGTCTTTGATTGCTCCAGTACCATATTTGAAATTAGACACTTGATTATACCAGGTTTGGATTGCATCAGACCAAGACTGGGGATAAGTTGCCTGTAAAATATTTTCACCACAGAAGACACCTGAAAATAGAAATGAGGCGTTTCAAGACAGTGTGAGGACAAGGAGGGAGACTGTAGGAATAGCAGAAATGTGAGTTGCACCCTACAGTTAGGTTAACCACCATATTTCCACCCTGGGCATTGTGTCTAATCAGAGATTCATCGATTCCAAGGCCAGAAGGACCATTGTGATCAGCCAGTCTGACCTCCTGTATAGCACAGGCCATAAAACTTCCCCTCAGTAATTCCTGTTTGAATTAGAACAGATCTTTTAGGAAAAAAAAAACATTTTGTCTTGATTAAAAATTTCCAGAGATGGAAAATCCACCACAATCTTGGTAAATTGTCCCAATGGTTAATTAACCTCACTGTTGAAAATGTACACCTTATTTCCAGTCTGAACAAAGCAGTACCTATAAGCCAGTACCTCTAAGAAGGGAATTATTGACCTGATCCAACCCCAATGAAGACAATAGAAAGAGTCCCATTAACTTCCATAGGCTTTGGAGCAGGCCCTGTATGCCCAGAGATATTCATTTACAGACTGTTTAAACTAGAAGCACCTCATTAAAATACTAGATGAGAAGGGCAGATTAAAAATAACACTGATTTCTAGTTAAAAGATACCACCTGTTCTTGGATTAACAGGCTACAATTAAATATTAGATTAAAATAGTCTCCCCCCTCCAATAACTGATTATGGTGTACATACCACCTGTGCAAACTTCTTTGTTTGTAAAATTCATCCCCGTGCAGAAAACTCACTCAAAACTTGTGCATCACTCTAAGTCCCACTTTACCAATTATTTGTATTACAATAGCATTTAAAGGCCCTAACAGAGATTAGGGTTTAATTGTGTTGGGCACTCTAATGACCTAGTAGGAGACAGTCCCTTCCCCAAAGAGCTTCATGTCTCAGCAGTCAAGACACGGCACACAGAATTAATGGATTCCTCTCCCCTATGGATTTTGGCGGGGGCAAATGGGAAGAAAAAAAAGTTTGAAGCAATTTTTTCCATGGTGAAGAAAACATTCACTCTCTGGCTGAGATTGTGTGTGTCAAGTTTCAACACAAGTGAATTTTTTCCTTTATTGCATTATAGACCTCTAACTATATGGATCTGGAAGGGAAATCTCAACCTGTCCTATATCAGTGCTCCTGCTCTGCTAAAATAACAGTTTTGCAGTAATATGGTTGTACCTGTAAGTCTCCAGATGGTTATTTCAATCACTCATAATTTATAATTACTCTTCACTTACCATTAACGACTCTCTCATTGCTAGGACTGATGGACATTTTACACTGATCTGCCCATCTCTGAGCATTGTTCGCAGCTTCAGGATTCCATACCTTAAGGAAACAAGGAGAAATATCATATTTACCTTTTGGTAAAACCAATCCGCAATAGTGAATGTAGAACTAAATACAGATCTGGAGATTATGGCCTGGCTACTCAGTGGGTGTCAGTCAAAATAGCCCCATGGAAGTCATTGCATCTAGGCTGGTTTATATTAGCTGGGGATCTAGGCTGGTTTATATTAGCTGAATGTTATAACGTCCTGAAGATTTCTTCTACCTATTTGAAGTAGATTGTTCCCTTAGAGGAAAACTCCTCAGCCCCACAATCTAAGAGGTGACCCTCTTGTCACCATGAATGAATAAACCAAAATCTCTATAGTTTAGAGCCTAGCCCTGAAAGTGCAGTGGTTTGTGATGGTAGCAATGTCCAAGTCCAATGGAAAGGTCTGTAAACTAGTTTCCAACCTGCTTTAAGAATGGTTTGGCAGTCATAAAGGACATGAAACCTGTATTGTACATTAGAAATAGGTTGAGGCAAGCCTTTTTTGCACAGTTTCAGCACACAAAGATCCAGGAGCTGGCAATCCCTGCAAAGGGGGCCTGGAGGGACAGCATCTGCTATTCCAGGCCTAGGCACCACTCAGGCCTTATTTTGAGGGCTTAAATGGGACATAAGTGGTGCAGAGCCCATGTACTAGATTCCTGCACAAGAACTGGAATTTGTCTCCTAGAGCTCCTTCCATTCAAAGAACTCAACACAATAGAGAAATATTATTGGTGTAAGATTCCCAGTGACTAGGATTACCGGATAGCAACTGTGAAAAAATGGGACAGGGGGTGGGGGGTAATAGGCACCTATATAAGAAAAAGTCCCAAAAACCGGGAGTGTCCCTTTAAAAACGGAACATCCGGTCACCCTACCAGTGACCCTGGGAGGTAGGTGAATATTATTAATTCAGTTCTGTAGATGGGAAAACTGAGGCACAGAGGTGAAGGGTAGGGTTTCAATAGCACGTGGGCTCCTAAATCACTTCAGTGGTTTTGAAAAAATTCCTCTGCTCTGCTGCAAGTCAATTACAGGAGTAGATTCTGGCCTACCAGTGCGTAGACCAATGGCCAACCATAAGGACATGCTTCTCTCCCACTCTTTTACACTTCCCCAGCTTAGTGGGAAAACTGCACCTTATCATGGAAAGGATTCTGAGGGCCAAGTTTGCCACTCTGTGACAATGGGAAACATTTCAGATCTGTAGGAACAGCAATGCCTTGTAGCTTACCATCTTCAGCATGTTTCTGGCAGTGGGATTCACTGCTCGCCGAAGGTCATTATGCTTGTCGACGATCACCTTTTGGTTATCCACATCGAAACGAGACAAAGCAGAAAAACCCAGAGCTGGCTTCTAAAGTGAAAAATCACAGGAAAAGTTTTGTCTCATTTTTGTTTGCCAAATCCCACCACACTCAATGCATTAACCTATAATCCCAGTTGACTATTTTAACAACTACTGTTTGATGATTATACTGTACTCATAATGTTCTTAGGATCTGTTTAACTGGCTCTCATTGGTTTTGGAAGCATCCCCTGGGGTTATGGAGCACTGTCAGTAAATGACTCTCCTTCCTCTGTCTTTTTAATGAGTAGCAGAAAACCCATCTCTCAGCATTCGGCCCCCCACTCCTCCATTTAGTGCCTTCCCTTCTGCTTCCCCAGTCAATAGATTCCCAAACTCCCTATCTGTCTCTTGGTGCCCCAGTCAATCTCTTCTGACTCTGCCCCCTCCCACTGTCCATCCTAATGCCCACATATTTGGCTCCTTCTACCTCCTGCTTTTCTGACTTTCCCTTCCATTCAACCAGTTCATCAACTCCCTGCTCCCCGGCTGCATTACACTGTTCCTTTCCACTGATACCTTCTATACCATCCATCTAGTCACCTCTGTCTGCCACTCCCACTAGTTAGCACCTTCCCTCACATTCCCTTAGCATGTTATTTTCAGTGGTCCCTATCTTGCTGATCCCTCTCCTTCTACTTCACCAGTCAGTGGTGATCCCTATCTTGCTGATCCCTCCCCTTCTACTTCACCAGTCAGTGGTGACCCATTTTGTTTTCACCTGCTGGTGAATTCCCTTTTCTCCTTAACTGACCCTCTTGATCCCAGAGCTGGCTTTGGGAATGCATAGATGGGCCTGAACTGCATCCCCAGATCCAAACATCCCTGAATGTTTGGAAAGCACAGATGTGGATCCAATATCAAACTTTGCAACTAGCCTCTGTTTCTAGACTGGGCTGAACAAGATGCTGGGGCCCAAACACTTCCCTACTTTGGAAAAGCTCACATCTGGATCAGCACTCAGTGGATTCCTGGCATTTAAGTTAAATGGCTTTAGAGTGAAACCGACTCATGTCCTGCCAGGGAAAGGTTTGTTGTCAGTATCACAGTGAAGAGAAGGGTATGGCTCACAACTAATAGGGAGAAGGATCAGAAATATAATTTTATAAGATGTTGGAAAACTGGAACATTACACGTTTTTGAATTGAAATGTCCCAAAATGGGACCCTTAATTCTAATCTCTACTGTACAGTATTTAGTATACAGCATTGAGATCAGAGCAATCAGAGATTTGCTCTGTAATGCTGATGTCAATGGAGATCCTGTGTGCAACTGTCTACATCAGTTTCAAAGAAAGAAAACCGTTTTAAAGGGGGCAAAAAAAGTATTCTATTCCTGAGGGGACAGTGTAGTTAACAAAAGAGCAATGAATGAACCCAGTTTGTTATGGAGCCCATTGTGGCCTGCATTTTAGTTTAATCTATGATTAGAAAACAGTTTTATTGAACAAAATAGAATTGGAGTTGAGTATCAGGAGGATGCTGAATGCATGCAAATGATGTTTCAGATCATTGTGGAAATTTCCAATGTTATTAATAGGTGTCAGAGGACGTGTCAGGGGACATGGACAACAGGGAGTTTTGAATAGGTGAGATTCAGATAAATGAAGGTGCTCTGTATGTGAATAGCAATGAAGTGTCTGTCCTCTGTGAACAAGCAGTGCCTTTAGAAGCAGCCAGCAGTAAACTACCTGCTTTCCTGCTTGTTTCCATTAGGATGGCAAAGTGCTAGGAAGGAGTTCCAGAAAATAGTGGTTCCTGGTGAAAGCACTACAGCACCAGCATTTCTATACTGACAAAGTTTGATTCTCCTCTTGCTTGCACCAGTTTAAATTAGATATAATTCCATTAGAACTCAGTGGAATTACACCAGTATAAGACTAATGTGAGAGGAGAAGCAGACCTTAGCTGTAGAAAGTATTTAAATAAATAAGGGTGGATTCTTTGAAGGGAAAAATGTGGAGATGCTTAGAGTACATGCTGAAGTAATGGGTACTGGTCAAATACCATCTGTACTTATGGAACTCCAGGCAATTAACTATTTTGGAGGTGGTTTAGTACAAAACTCAGCCTGTTTCTATTCCTCTGCATAGAAATGAAGATTCATACCTGTCCAACAGCTTGGTGCAGTGCAGCAAGGCATATGATCACAGTTAGCAGACCCATCTCTGGGGAAAAAATAAACACCATGTAATTTAGCCTCTTTTCTGTCAAAGAGCAGCATTTTTCTGAAGCAGCATTTTTGTTAATGGAATATATTTCTGGAGCAAGACGGGGTTATTAGGGATGAAGGCAACTTGGGTTCTAACATTTTAATGAGAAAAATCTTCTTTTGTCTCCATTTCTCTTATTTGAAATAACTTGAATGTGCAGCAGTTTCCTGCCTGTCTTCTCCTCACTTTATTAAAGGAGCCTTTGTTCGGTGATGCAGTAGATCAGGATCTCACCACTGCTCTCCTCAAAAAACATAGTGTTGAACAGCTGTGTGCAGGAGAGAGGTGCTGTTTTAACCCATGCTGCACTTAGATGGATATAATAGTCCTCAGTTCCTTGCCCTTCCTCTCCCATATCAACTCCTACAGGTGACCCAGTCCTCTACCAATTTACACATAGCACTCCATTCCTTGTTAATGTTCTTCCACTCCCTTCTCCTGCTCTGCTAGTTGCCTTTTTTCTGTATTGCTTCCTTACTGCTGATTGCTCAAACTCCCCACTGTTTCCCAGTTTGGCCCTACGCCATCATGGCTGACTTGCCTTCCCTAATTCTGAAGTCAGAAATCAGAAGCAGGGAAGTGGGTGAGGTGTAGAGCTGGTCAAACTCTCCCACCCCCCAGAATTTCTGCTATATGGGAAGTTCTGATATTTTGAATTCCCGTCTCCCCGCTCTGAATTGGGTAGAAAAGTTAGAATATCAACATTTCTTATTGAACAGAAAGTTAAAAAAAATCAGAAATGTTGAAACATTTCATTTTAGTTCATTTCAACATTGAACTGAGTCCACCTGAGCTTTTGCAATGCCTCATGGAAGTTTTAGTTCTAGGGTGTTTCATCCAGATTCTCCTCTATGGACTGGGCTCCCTGGCTGGACTACACCTCCCATGATGCACCATGGTAGTTCAGAGGGGAGACTGGGATACATGATGGGAGATGTAGTCCAGCCAGGGAGCCCAACCAACAGAAGAGAATGGGTGCATGAGGCACCCAAACTACAACTGCCATGAGGCAGTGCAGCATCTTAAATGGACATAGATTAATGTTGAATTTACCTGAAACGAAACAATTTGATTCAATTTGACAAAGCAAAATATTTTGATTGGGGTCAACCTGACTCAAAACAAAATGCTTCTTTGATTTTCCTGACTGAAAAAAAAAATTATGGCACAACTGATATCTTCCTGCAGAAAATGTTGATTTTGTGAAAACTGCATTTTCTGTCAATGATTTTTTTCATGAAAACTTCTCACATAGCTCTAGTCATGTGTTGGAGAGGAAGGTGTCATATCAGAAAGCAGGCAAGCAGATCAGGTCTCTACACTTCTTGTCTTCCCATTACTAGATATTTTCCCTGATCCCTTGCACTGACAGGGAGACTGGCTGGATGACTCCTACTGAATCTTTTTTTCTATGTCTAGACTCTATGAGCCTGATTCTGCTCTCACTCTAATGTTACTGAAGTCAGTGAAGATATGCAAAAGTAAAACTTGTGTGAGGAAAATCAAGCTCTTAATATCCCATCATCTCCTAGATTTGATCAGCCCTGCTACATTCACACATTAAAAATATATTCCTCATACTGAGTAGGGATACCCTGAATGCAGGTGTCATGAGTAGTAGAGGTTACCAAGTTAGGAAACATAGCCTCACTAATCTGTTTTTTCACACCAGCTGACTCCTTGGAGATGCCAGGTTTCCCCATGGCTCCTGCAGAGCAGCTGTTCAGACTTTTCCAGGAAGTTGGGTTTGGGGTTGATAACTTCTGCACTATGGTGCTAAAACCAAATGTGCATGTGTCCGTGTGCTTGTTAGTTTTTTGTTTTCTGTTGTGACCAGAATTGGAGTGAATATTCACAGAAGTGTTTCTGCAGGATTTAACAAAGCTCTATTCACTGTCAGATGGAGGGATGATTCCCTCTGTGTATTTGTATAATACATACATACATAATGGAGGGAGGGATAGCTCAGTGGTTTGAGCATTGGCCTGCTAAACCCAGCATTGTGAGCTCAATCCTTGAGGGGGCCACTTAAGGATCTGGGGCAAAATCAGTACTTGGTCCTGCTAGTGAAGGCAGGGGGCTGGACTTGATGACCTTTCAAGGTCCCTTCCCATTCTAGGAGATAGGATATCTCTATTAATTTAAATTTATTTTTGCACTATTGCTTTTTTAGACGGTCAATGTATTTGTTGGGACTCTTGATTGAAACTGGGTCATAAGGCCAGGTTACTTCAAACAGATAACTCAGTGCAAGGTCACTGTGAAACCAGAACATATACATGGGCTAAAATTACTCCAGATGTTGAGAGTTAAATAGCAGATGGTGCTTGCCCTCACAGTGCCCAGATTATGAAAACAGACTATTGTCCCTTGGGGTGATAAAGTGACTTCCACAGGACAAAGCCAATTGAGAGAAAATTTCAGCTCATAGAGCAATATTATACATAACAATAAATATTAGTTTCAGCCTGTTGTATAAACACAGAAACTAGGTAGGGCAGGAATATGGCAGAGATCTGAGAAATCCTGTTTGACTTGGACGCAACAATTCTAATGCCTATTAAATGTGTAAACATAAGAAGGAAGTAGAAAACAGAGTTGTAAATTCCTATCAGATGAATAAATTAACTACACCTGTTCATAACAGGTAAGAAGCAAGAATTAGGAAAAGCTGAAACTTTTCCCCCTGATGTGAACTGAGTTCTGCTGCTGCAGTCTGGCAAATTGCTAGCAGCAAGTTAACACACTACACTGCAAAAATGGGTTATGCAACGATCTACTTTAAATGAGTGGACAACTGGTATTCTCCTACTCCTTGAAACAAGAGTAGGAGGCTCTGATATTTATATGATCCTGATATACATCAGACAGCCATTTCCTGTTTAAAGCCTAAAATTTCCTGTATATTTGTGGCCCGATTTTCACTTAAACTAGGTTGAGACCATTGACTTCAGTGGAGATACATCAGTGCAAGTGGGAAAAGCACCCTCAGATTGCTATGATCACAAATTGCTACTAGTCAACATAAAAATTAATAAGTAAACATAAGATCTGCTTTAGTCAAACACAAGCTATTGGATGCAATGCAGGGGAAACTGGGTGAAATTCTATGGCCTGTGATATACAGGAGATCAGGACAGATGATAAGGATCTCTTCTGATCTGACCTGCTAGGAATCTATAATTGCTGCAGTGAATGATTATGATGTGACAAAGGATTCCAACTTCTGCAGAAAGCATCAGAGGGTCCTGTGGCACCTTTGAGACTAACAGAAGTATTGGGAGCATAAGCTTTCGTGGGTAAGAACCTCACTTCTTCAGACTTGCATCTGAAGAAGTGAGGTTCTTACCCACGAAAGCTTATGCTCCCAATACTTCTGTTAGTCTCAAAGGTGCCACAGGACCCTCTGTTGCTTTTTACAGATTCAGACTAACATGGCTACCCCTCTGATACTTAACTTCTGCAGAGGAATTACCAATAAATAGCTTTTAAATGGGAACGGAGAGTCCTGTAACCTGCTAAGATTGAAGTCCAGCTGCTCAGGACTCTCTGTTTCCCATTCTACAGTTTCATGATGTGACCAACAGGACAATCAGTATGATGGTTACAGTTCCCTGCATTGCAGGCATGAGTGATATCATTACCCGTAGCATGGAAAATGCCAGACCAAGTGGGAGGCAAAGGTTTTAAATGATTTTGGTTTAAAGTGCATTTCTAATATTAAAGTCTGCTCACAGGACAAGCTCTGCTTGCTGCATTTGCAGAAGTAGCTACACTGAAGTCAAAGGCTCAGTTCGTGTGGGTGAGGCAAGCAGGGTATGGTCACATTTTGTAGCAATGAGAAGATGTTCCATTATCTGCCCAGCGCCCACACCGAGTAGCCTGGATCTAGGCACTGGGGAAACGTTGTCCCTTTCCCTACCAGCCAATGGTACGCTTATGGAGGCTACTTTACCACGTGCACCTCTAGTTTAGCCTGGCTGTGCTGAGGAGGGACCAGAGGCTCCACTGTCAGAATCTCTGCCTTGGCATGCTCTATCCTTCCATATTCTATGTATCTTGCTACACAGAGCCCACACAGCACCAAACAGGGCTCCACGCCCCTCACATGTGCATAGCCCATGTTCCCCCCCGCCTTGTTACATAAGAAAACCACACCAGGGGTTTGAGACTATGCTAAATAAAGCTAGTGGCAAAGCTGCCATATAATGCAGGCTGAAGTCTGAGTCCTGCAGAGGGAGGGAAATCTTTGGGTGCAGAGGTGTTGTCTGGATTTCCCGCTAAGTACACACATTATCTTCATTCTAACATATTAGTGAACAGTGCTTGAAATTCCCCAGATAAATGTATGGCAAGGGATACAAAACATTTCTAGCATTAGAATTAAATTAAATGTTTGTTTCACAAACTTAAAATACGAATACACATTTGCACTCAATAAGATCTGACAATCAAGCCCACCCATATTAATAAATAGGTCCCGATCAAACTATATTATCCAACATTTTGAAACCTGGGCACTGAAGGTAGATTCTTAAAAAGATATTTGTGCTCCCAAATACAATTTTATACCAAGTAAATGGGATTAATTTCAATAGAGTTAGGTGCCTAAACACCTTGGAGGATCTGAGCCTTAAGTTCTCTTGAAAATTCCAGTTCTAGAACTCTAACATCAGGTACCCAGGTTTGAAAATTGTAGCCATTTTATGCAAATTGTAATCATATATTAAAAATTCCTAATTATAAAAAATCTATTAAACTACGAAGTTAGAAACAAATTCATACATTTGCGTTTTTACAACCCAACACTATTTTTTTTCCTAGCTGAGAAATTTTTCTGACCTGTTTTTAATGCTGGGAATTTTCTGATAATTTTGTGACTAACAGTCATTGGTAGGGTTTGTTTATTCAGTTTACATTGTAATACATTATTTTCTATTTTTTATGTGTTTTACATTTATGCCTTTTAGGGTTTTTTTCCCATTCACTAAGAACATACAACTAACCTGTTTTTCACTTAAATATTTAATATACAGTCTAATAAACTGTATGCATGAGACCTTGGGCAAGTTGTTTAGTCTCTCTAGAGAAGAAAAACCTGTGCTCAGATACCCTGGTTTAAATCGGGGGTAATTCCACGGAAATTACACAGCATAAAATCAATGTAAGAGAGAGAAGAATCAGTCTTTCAGTGACTGAGTTTAACCATTTGCAAAGTGGGATAATAGATACCCACTGTGCAAAGTGCTTTAAGATCCTTGCATGGAAAATGCCTTGAGATGATGGGCCACATTTGGATCTAAATTACAATGGTGGGAATCAGATTAACTCAATTGATTTTAGGGGAGTCATTTCTTATTTACACCAGTGCAATTTAGATCAGAATAATATAGACAGACAATATTATTTATTAGTATAGTTTCCCAGTGGGATTAGTACATTAAAATTATACAATTAAAAGTAAAGACATTTTGGTACTATTTAGATTTTGAATAAAATAGCCATTGTGAGACAGTGCTGAATAAGTATTTTCTCCAATATAATTTCTGTAAAAAAAATAATTTGTTACCTTTCTCCAGCCTGAGTCTTTCTGTATCTTTGGAAGGGCTGTAAGTGTTTGAAGTTATCTCCACTCTAGAGGTGTGTATATATAGCACACCTACTTCCTGTTTTATAAACACGTGGTTTTAAAAAAATTACAATATCAGCATAGGTTTCAGAGTGGTAGCCATGTGAGTCTGTATCAGCAAAAACAGCGAGGAGTACTTGTAGCACCTTAGAGACTAACAACTTTATTTCGGCATAAGCTTTCATGGGCTAAAACCCACTTTATCAGATGCATGGACCCCGGTGGGGGGGGTCGAGAGAAATCTATTAAAGTGGGATATTATCAACAGGATGAAAAATCACTTTTGTAGTGGTAATCAGAGTGACTCATTTCAAACAGTTAACAAGAAAGTGTGAGTAACAGTAGGGGCAAATTAGCATGGGGAAATTAGGTTGTGTTTTTTTTATTTCTTGTAGTGACCCATCCACTCCCAGTCTTTATTCAGGCCTAATTTGATGGTGTCCAGTTTGCAAATTAATTCCAGTTCTGCAGTTTCTTATTGGAGCCTGTTTTTGAAGGTTTTTTTGTTGAAGAATTGCCACTCTGTTATTGAGTGTCCAGGGAGGTTGAAGTGTTCTCTGACTGGTTTTTGAATGTTATAATTCTTGATGTCTGATTTGTGTCCATTTATTCTTTTGCGTAGAGACTGTCCAGTTTGGCCAATGTACATGGCAGAGGGGCATTGCTGGCACATGATGGCATATATCAGCATAGTGTAGCATTCTTTAAAAAGAACTAACTTTAATCAGGAAACAGCTGATTGAAATTAAGCTAGTTCACCTGTGCTATTCTTGCCTTTTAAAAAACAAACAAAAAGAAAAACAGAAATTGGCTCTCTTAACATGTGCCAGGTCTTGGAAGGTCAGTTCTTTCACAGAGCAGGTGAAAATTCCTTGCCAGTGTTCCGCAAAGCTGACCTGTAGGCACTTCTGCTAAAGGGGGAGGAGGGGAGCAGATGTAGCACTGATCCTCACAAAAAAGAAAGAAAGGTTATAGTGGCAATGACTGCTCTGTAAGTCTCACTTCCAACCCTAGTAAAATAACCGAATACATATGGGGGGGGGGGGAGGGAATTACTGGGCCAGCTCACCTCTCTCTAACACAATAGCCTCCTTGCTCAGGAAAACTCTGTGCTACAGCCCACTTAGAGTTTTCGTGGAACTGTTTCCTATGTTAAAATATCATCTTTATTATACTAGCTTCCAGAGGTGAGGTTGGGGCCCCATTGTGCTAGGTGCTGTACAAACACATAGCAAGAGAATCACGGGCTGTGTTTGGAAAATATCCAGCACATAGGTGCATGTGTGTTTGGTTTGCACCTTTCCCCATGGAGCAGGACTCTAAATTTCCTTCCACAGCATGGAAAACTTTTCTACTCTATCACTGATTATTGCAGAACACCTTAGGGCATCTCAGCCCTATGAGGCATTCAGGGTCCAGAAGAAACAGCAATGGAGCAGGGGGCTGAGCCAGTCACATTCTCTCCATAAATTGCCCAGTTTGCCAGCCCCCTCCCCCCAAGCAAATGGAAGAAGTAAATGGAAGGGGACTAAGTATCTTCTACAGGGTTAGGACAGGACATGGGTCAGACAAAGCCTAGAGTATTATGAGGAATAGGTCACTGGGCCTTTCCTCCTCCTTCCCATCAGACAACACAAGGCAAGAAGTGAGCCTGTACTATGTAGGTGAGGGAGGCTTTGTGAGAAGACCTAGGTCTATGGGGCTATGTCAAAAATTCTTCCGCTCAAACCCTCTTTAAGAGTTCTGAGTAGTTCAGATGCGCTTTGCATGAGCGATGTGCATATTTCTTTTCGGATGCTTATCTGAAACTTTTGAAGTTCATTCATCTACGAGGCCTCACATTTCCTTTCATGCTCTGAAATAGGAGCGCAGAGGCTCGTGATTCTTGAGTCACTTGAGCTGTGCTATGTCTCTGAAGAGACCGGCTATTTTCCTTCGGGCACTGCACATTCTCCCAGGATATCAGGTGGTGAGCAGGATTTATCTAATATTAGCTCAAACCTACACCCAGTTAGCACACAATCCTTTCTGTGTGGGGAGGGAAACTTTCACCCATCTAATGAGGCCCCTATTGAATATGAAAACACACAAGCCACAGTATGATGGATCTGAACCAGACATTCAGATAATCTGCAGTGTATTTATTTAAAGCAATATTTGCACAAGCCAGAAAGCAAGGGCCTGTGTAAAGAACAATATACTCACAAACATTCCTTTACAACATCCATACTTGTGTATACAGCCACATCCCTTTGGTGCACAGAACATTTTTTCCCCACAGCACTTTATAACTCATTAGTCAGGGATGAGAGAAGGAGGAAGAAAGACCAATAAACATGATGTCTGGGACTGAGCTACACAGAAAACAATTTTGCATGGTAATGAGCTTATCTTGATTAGGGTTAAGTGAAGGGGCGAGGCACTGGATACCAGATATTGTCATATATTCCTACTGATCGTTGCCAAATGTGGGTTGTAAATTTATATATTTTGGACTGGGTCTGCAATGAAGTGCTTTCTTCCAGGGCCGGCTCTAGGCACCAGCAAACCAAGCACATGCTTGGGGCGGCACATTTTCAGGGGCGGCATTCCAGCCATCTGTTTGTTTGGTTTTTTTGCTTCGGGCAGCAAAAGCCTAGAGCTGGCCCTGGCAGCAGCAGCGCGTCGTGCGCGGGGGGCACCCTGGGGCCGCCACAGTTCGCGCCGTGGGGGAGCAGCGCCCGCACCTTGTGGCTGGGCCGGGCAGGCCCTGAGCGGTGGACACTCAGGCTGGGGGCCGCCCTGCGGGGCACACGAAGCCGCCTGCAGATGCCGCAGGGCGGCCGCCCCCCAGCGCTGCAGCCGGGGCTGGGCAAAGCGGCCCGAGCCGCCCAGGGACTGTGGCAGGGTGGCCAGAAGCAGCAGCAGCAGCGGGGCCATAGAGGGCGGGGTGCTGCCGGGCGGGGCCCGCGTCCCGCTCTCCGGGGCTCCGCTCCCTCTGGGGCTACCCTGCCCCGGCTCCTCAGCCCCCTGCCAGGGCAGTCCTCTGGCTTGGCCCTCCCGGGTCCTGGCCGGTCCTGGAGGCGGGAGCCTGGCTGGAGGGACCCTGGGCTGAGGTACGGCCCGGGAGCCCCACTGCTTACCCCGACCCTGCCAGTGCCGGACTGGCTGGAGGCGAGGGGGGAGTGGGCGGAGTCAGCCCTGGTGAGGGGGAGCCCAGGGCTGGGGCAGCAGCGGGTGAGGGTGCGGGGGGGAGAGGGAGAGCCCAGGGCTGGGGCGGCAGGGCGTTTGGGTGGGGGAAGACACTAGTGTGGGGGGGTAAGAGCCCAGGGCTGGGGTGGGAGGGCAGTCAAATTTTTTTTTGCTTGGGGCAGCAAAAAATCTACAGCCGGCCCTGCTTCCTTCCCCACCCTTAACATAAATCATAATCACCAGAATCTAATTAGAATTGAAGTACTAGGGGTGTAATCTTGGTGCCATTAAAGTCAATGGGAGTTTTGCTAAGTTTTCTCTTAGGGTACGTCTACCATGCAGTTAAACACCCGTGCCTGGCCTGTATCAGCTGTCTCAGGCTTATGGAGCTGTTTCACTGCAGTGCAGACATTCAGGCTTGGACTAGCACCGGGGGTCTGGCACCCTTCCCCCTTGGGTCTGTGAGCCTGAACATCTACACTGCAATTAAACAGCCTGTGAGCACAGGCCAGCTGTGAGTGTTTAATTGCAGTGCACACATATCCAGAGCCTGCCTGGTCCACCTCCCATTGAAGTCAATGGAAGAGTTCAAAATTATTATTAACTTCAGTGGACATTGGATTAGATCCCATCGGTTGAAGGGAAATAAGGATGTTGTCAGGAAAAAGATCTTGGAATCATCGTGGATAGTTCTCTGAAAATGTCCCCGCAGTGTGCAGAGGCGATCAAAAAAGCAAACAGGATGTTAGAAATCATTAAAAAGGGGATAGAGAATAAGACTGAGAATATATTATTGCCCTTATATAAATCGATGGTACGCCCTCATCTCGAATACTGTGTACAGATGTGGTCTCCTCATCTCAAAAAAGATATACTGGCACTAGAAAAGGTTCAGAAAAGGGCAACTAAAATGATGAAGGGTTTGGAATGGGTCCCATATGAGGAGAGATTAAAGAGGCTAGGACTCTTCAGCTTGGAAAAGAGGAGACTAAGGGGGGGGATATGATAGAGGTATATAAAATCATGAGTGATGTGGAGAAAGTGGATAAGGAAAAGTTCTTTACTTATTCCCATAATACAAGAACTAGGGGTCATCAAATGAAATTAATAGGCAGCAGGTTTAAAACAAATAAAAGGAAGTTCTTCTTCACGCAACGCACAGTCAAACTGTGGAACTCCTTACCTGAGGAGGTTGTGAAGGCTAGGACTAGAACAGAGTTTAAAAGAGAACTGGATAAATTCATGGTGGTTAAATCCATTAATGGCTATTAGCCAGGACGAGTAAGGAATGGTGTCCCTAGCCTCTGTCTGTCAGAGGGTGGAGATGGATGGCTGGAGAGAGATCACTTGATCATTGCCTGTTAGGTTCACTCCCTCTGGGGCACCTGGCATTGGCCACTGTCGGTAGACAGGATACTGGGCTAGATGGACCTTTGGTCTGACCCGGTACGGCCTTTCTTATGTTCTTATGTGAGGATTAATACATTGACCCTTGTGAGCTGCTCAGATGCTCTGGCAATAGGGGATATACACGCACTCAGATCTGGCTAGGGAGCACAGACCCTGCTCCCTTCTGGTGCCCCAGAAGATGCTAGTTGCCAGAAAGGGGACAGGGTGGGTATAAGGCCATTCCAAACCAGCTTGTAAGGCACAGAGGAGAAGCAAGCTGCACTCTTGTATCATGATTATGCGGGACATATAGAGCTTATTAACAGTAGTAATGCTAGAGACACCCGCCCACCCAGGTTAATATCTTGGCATAACTTAAGCCTAAACCGTTAAAAAAAAAGGAGATGCTCTTTCTGTGTTTAACCCAGGTTGAGTAACTACAACAGCTAACTGTCTAGGTAACCACAATCTCTTGCTAAATTGTGAAGTAACTTCCTCTTTTATCTTTTTCTTCTATTTTATATGCTTTAAACTTTGTAATAGAGATATAGGAGCTCAAGCTATGCTAGTCAATGCAGTGTCAAGGCATAATATAGATAAATACATTAAAATGTGTTAATTATGGTTTAAGAAACAATATCATAAAATTAAAGCTATCTAAAGTGTTCTATAAGAGCTAGGTATTTTATTTTATTTGATTGTTAAAGGCATTCTCTATCAGACCCCTTTGGTTTGAGGAAGCTTCATCACCTAGGCAACTTGACCACAATGTATTGCAAATAGTTCAGACCGTGTTGTCTATTTAAAATAGAAATTGATTAGTAAGATATATAACTAAGCTTTAACAAAAGTCTATCTAGCAAGGTGTTTATTTTGTATAAAAGAAGCTGATAAATTCAAACGATATGTTGAGAAACCAATGTGAAGTTAAATCTTTAAGGTCAGTCAGAATGTTGTAAGGCCTAAATGATTGTAAGACCTGATTAGCTGCATGATTGGCAGTTGCACAGAGAAGAAGTTCCATATATGCAGCGATCCTACAGACTATCCCTGAAGTATAGGGTATAATCAAATACTGGTGCAGAAGTTTGCATTGCTCTTTTTGTATGATTTCATTAATTGTTATGTTATTGGAGATAGACCAATTGAATGATTCAAATGACATGATAGTGCTGCATGATAAATTACTAAACAAAGACAGAACCATCCAGGAGTGTGAAGAGACTTTACATAAAAACTCTGTTCTAACTTAAAAATAGATCTTCCTACAGAAAGCTGACATTGCTGATTGAAAGAACATGGAATTGTGCAAGGTTGGCCAAGGGAACACACCACAAAGCAGTGCACAGAAAGTAACTTGTGGAAGTAGGTTACTAATGAGGGCTAAGGCAAAAGAAGTTTAACATATGGTCCAACATGTCTTACAAAAATTGGCATGGCACAAAAAGTTTGCACAGGAATCTTTGCAAGATACGGGAATCTTCCAAAGGAAGTTGCAAGAAGCCATAAGGAGACACTGTTTTTTCACTGAATGATTAGAGGGACACAACTTGTATTCTGGTTGGACATTTCACATTTTTACCAGAAGCATTGGTCACTTTCCAATTGGCAGACATCAGCTTTGCCAAGGAAAAGAACCAGGCCAGGCAGCCCTGCAGAAAATGTCTAAAATGTCTTGTGTTGTTCTGCATATTGCTTCTTGACGCTGAAACATGTGGGCAGGCGAGTGAGCGCATCTCCTCCTTGGAAACAACTAAAGTCTTCTCACTGACAAGCACTCAGTTACTCTGTCTTTTAAAGTCCTGTCTAAGGAGACTGCTGCAAAATGTGGAAAGAGAAGAGGAATTCAGCTATCATAACACCTTGAGTGAATCACCTGAATGAACTCTTTATCTATCTCGAGAAACTAGTAATTACAGTTTTGCAAGTGAACTGGAGAACCAATCTTCCTGCCAGCTCCAGTTTATAAGTAGCAAAAGGACTTGTATTGTTTACTCATATTTACTCATGTGTAAACTTGGTTATGTTAAGTTAAATGCTTCTCAGAAACTTACCTGAGTTAAAACCCTCTGAATAACTATAATGCACCATATGTACTTTATTTCACTAATAAGTTTAGTCTCAGTTGTCTAGAAGTTATGCTAAATCAATAAGAATTGAGAACATTAAGACTGGAGAAACTCATTGCACTAACCAAGCCTAATATTGTTTGTAACAGGACCCTGTGCTACACTACAGCGAAAGTTAGCTGTGAGAAATCCTGAGTTTTCTAATAATTCAGTTTAAAAAAATTTAAAAATCACACAGATTGTGTGGTCAAGAGAATTGACAACTTCTTAGACAAAAAGAGGAAGAAGTTTTGAATTGATCAGTAAGCTGAAGATTTTACCACTATTTGAACCTTTGCTTAAAGTGGCATAAGAGCTTATAGCATTGGTGAAATTCCAGAAAATAATTTGATAATTAAGGAACGTGTCCTAAATATCTAAATCCTACTTTGAAACTGTTCTGGTTGAAGTGACATGAGTAGTGACATCACTCCATTGGCAAATAAGCTTGATTGGAAGTAAACAAGTGTCTATGTTTAGGATCAATACTTCTGTGCTGATGCTGAAAGCATCTGCCTAGACTAGGGTAGGATAAAAGTTGGCCTTTGGGAAAAGACTGTAATGAGACCTACAATTAATTGATCTGATTTCCTGTCTCTTGAAAATTGTCACATCCTGTGTTGAATTCAATTTTGGACATTGTGAACACTATCATCTAACCCTCTTTATTTTGTTTGCTGTAATTTCTCATTTGCTTTCAAAGCTATTTTGGCTAATTAAAACTCATACATTCATAATTCTCCAGTCTGTACTTTAATGAAGGAACACAGACTGAAAGAACTGTGAGAAACCTAGAAGAGGTAACATGTTATAATACACACAGCGAGCTCTACCATTTTTGCCGCCCCAAGCAAAAAAAAATACCCCCCCAAAAAAACACTCGGACTGTGCCACCCCAAGAATGGACAGAATGCCGCCCCTTAGCATGTGCCGCCCCAAGCACATGCTCCTTCTGCTGGTGCCTGGAGCCGGCCCTGATAAGACACACAGTGGTTACATAATGTAGTTAACCAATCTTTCTCACTCATTCCAGGGGATCAGTTAACCACCTTACCAGTAGGAAATCTGGCTGAGTCAGACAGAATTCCTCCAGGAGATTCCAGGTGCAGCATGTCCCATACGCATCCCCGAGGGCACAATCTACCCCTTAATATAGACAAAGGCTAACAAAACAGATGCCACTGGACCAGTGATTTCTGGGAAGGTATTTCTTTGCTATATTGGGCTGCACTGTAGGCCATCCAAAGGACATGACCCAGATTATGCCAGCATTTGTAAGGCTATTTGAAAAGGATTAATATTGTGAAGACTTTCTGCTCTATTCCAGACCATAAGTAATACCAATAACCATTCTAGTGGCGTGAGGAAGGGAAGCCTGGGGGCATTTTTTCCCCCAGTAATGACTTTGCCATTACAATAAAGCTAAGCAGTTTAGATATTTATAATGATTTCCTAAATCTTTGTTCAAGAAATTTAGCAAGTTGGCTCCTGTGAAGAGGTGGCTGCTGAAGAAGAAGACAACCAGCCAACTGTGAGGGCCTCCCAGCTGAATTAAGCAAACTGGGTTAGTGCTAGACTCTATTCTCATTATACCAAGTAAAGTTTGGTATTTGATTGTTTTTTAAAAAGTTTTCTTTGAGTGATTTATTAGGATTTTTTCCTCCCTAATAATTGCATACTTTGAGAGACTATCTCTCCTTGTGGGAGGAAACCTGCTCAAAGAAGGAGCTGAATGAATGCAAAGGAGAAGTATGAAATGTCATCTTGACCTAGGAACATTACTGATTTCTTTAATTATTGCCTAAGGTCACTTCATTCTGGTCTGACAGCCTGACACCAGCTTGGTCCAGTATCTTATGTGGGAACTTTGCTATACAACTATGGATAAATCTCTTGGAAACAGGCTTTTTACCTCCCACTGCTCACACAAATATCCCAGAACCAGTTTCTCCTCTGGCTTAAATAATGATGAACTGAGAACTGGTTTACTGATTAATTTCAAAACACAATTGTTAATAGGGACCCTCAAGAAGAGGTGGTATTTCTAGTGGGATTCCACAGGGATTGTTTCTCAGCCCAAATCTAGTCAATATTTTTATCAATGATTTTTAAGAAAATATAAAATAATGGCTGATAAAATCTGCAGATGATGCAGATCAAGGGAGTGGTGAATATTGATGATGGCAGACCACTGATACAGAGCACTTTGGAAAAACAGGCATAGCCACCAGAAAACGTGCATTTTAATGCAACCTAATGCAGGGTTTTTATTTATTTATTTTATAGGAAAAAAGAATGTACTCTATACTTACTGGATGGGGGATTGTATCCAGAACAGCAGTGACCCTGAAAAAGACTTAGGAATCATTGTAGATAACTAAATGTTCATGAGCTCCTAGTGTGAGGTTGTGGCTCAAAAAGCTAATGTGATCTTTGGTTGAATAAGCAAGGAAATATTGAGTGGGGGCAGGATAATGGTATTGTCTCAGTATATGGCATCAGTAAGACCATTACTGAAATACTGTGTCCCATTTTTGGTGTCTACATTTTAGAAGGATCTAGAAAAATGGGAAAGGATTCCAAGAAAAGACACAGCAGTGCTTTGTGGTCTGGAAAACATGTACAATGAGAGAGACTGAAGGGATTCAATATATTTAACTTGTCAAAGGGAAAGTTCAGAAGTTACTTGATCAGTCTTTGAGTACAATATGCGGAGAATTGATATTTAGTGTAATAAACAAAGGCATAACAAGATCCAGTTGTTGGAAACTGAAGCTACTAACATTCAGACTGAAAATAACGCACACATTTTGAAGTGAGGGGTAATTAGTCATTGGAATAGTTTATCAAGGGATGTGGTAGATTCTTCATCACTTGGAGACATTAAAACAGACTTGGGCCTTGGCTACACTTACCAGCTAGTTCGACGGCTGGAAATCGAAGTTCTGGGTTCGACTTATCGCGTCTAGTCTGGACGCGATAAGTCGAACCCGGAAGTGCTTGCCGTCGACTGCGGTACTCCAGCTCGGCGAGAGGAGTACCGCGGAGTCGACGGGGGAGCCTGCCTGCCGCGTGTGGACCAAGGTAAGTTCGAACTAAGGTACTTCGACTTCAGCTACGTTATTCACGTAGCTGAAGTTGCGTACCTTAGTTCGAATTGGGGGGGGTAGTGTAGACCAAGCCTTGGAACTCCTTTCTGAAAGTTATGCTCTAGTGTTTTAATCACAAGTTATAGAACTCAGTTCAGGAGTCACTGGGTGAAGTTCTCGGACCTGTGATATTCAGTGTTGTATGCAGTGTTGTAGTAGCTGTTGGTCTCAGGATATTAGAGAGACAAGGCAGGTGAGGTAATATATTTTTATTGGCCCAACTTCTGTGGGTGAGAGAGAGAGACAAGCTTTTGAGTTACACAGAGGTTTACCTCAGGTCTGGGAAAGGTATACATAGGGTATGTCTACATAGCAACAAGACACCCATGGCTGGCCTATGCCAGCTGAGTTGGACTTGTGGGGCTCGGGCTGTGGGGCTATTTCACTGCTATATTGATGGCTGGGCTAGGGCTGGAGCTCAGGCTCTAGCACCCTGCGAGGTGGGAGGGTCCTAGAGCCCAGACTCCAGAGAAGGGGGAGAGCCAGAGATGTAGGAAAGGCTCAGCAGAAAAGCAGCAAGGCATGGACCTTGGCTGCTGATTAGAGGGTCCCTGAGCTGGACCCCAGAGCAGAAGGCAGGTCCTGGTTCCATTACTAGGTGCTGGGGAAGTGGTACAGTCCTCAGGCAATGGAAAATGGAGTGCCTGGAACCATTTGCCCTGAAAGACCTTGACACCCAGAAGGGGGCAGCATGTGTAATGACCTGGCTAGAGGGCCAAATTGCAAAGACTTGGAGTTGCAGAGATGGGTGGAGAGCCCGCAAGCCGAGGATGCAACACCTGAAGGACCTAATGCCCACAGTGGCCAGGAGGAGGTATCCCAGTGGTGAGTAGAGCGCCCCGTGATAGAAGCACTTCAGTATGTGCTTGAGACACTCATTTTGGTGAAATTGAAGCAAAAGCTTAAAGTTAAGCATGTGCTTAACTGGCTTCCTGTGAACAGAGATGGGCTAACATATATGCTTAAATGTTTTCCTTACTCAGGATCTATGGGCTTTCTTAGACGTGCATGAGTAGGGTCTTAAGGTAGTCCTGTGTCTTCCTACATGTCTGGTTCTAGATGAATAGTCATGCCTTTGCTCTGTTTCCTTACAAATAATTTTTTCCTTGAAAATAAATTTTCCTTTACCTCTGATTTTGTTTTCCTCTCCACATCTTAAGTCTCTTTTACAGGTCTCTATTAGAACAGTGTCTCAATGATCACTGATCATTTTCTTAATAGCACGTTTTTTTTTCCCCCCCAGAAATCTCCATTTTTCTTCCCTATATAACTGGGCAACAATAGGACTTCAACAACTTCCTCGTTCACTTAGCCATTGAAAAATATGCTTTCCTCCAACTCTGACTGCCTCAAGTGTAGTTGTACATACCCACATTGGTCCAATACATCATGTAAATTGCCAGATTGCAGCCAACTGGAAATCCCCTATTTCCTTTCCAGATTAATTATTAGTTTCAGAAAGCTTTGTCTAGGCCAGTCATTGAAAAATGAATCAGAAAAGAGAGCTATGTACACAGCACTATGCTGTTTGTGAGCATTTCAACAAAAAAACACCCTTTCCCCCCCTAAATACTTTTAAACATCCGTAGATTTCCCACAACTAACTTTTCATGTTCTGTTCCTCATTCATTTCTCACTGTTTTACAAAATACTTTCCGTATACTCTTCCCCCTGCCCTGGCTCACTGTTGGCAACTCTAGTGATATTTGATGTTTTTCTTAAAGCCCTAGCTCCTGGACTTGTGATTATGAGAATTTCAACTTTAAATTAAAAAAAAGTTTCTAGCCTTCATGACTGCAGAGAAAAAACATACAAACATGAATTTTAAACAGTTGAAAACTAGAGGGCAAATAACTAGACCATCTGCCCATATATTTATATATTTTTCAACTCACTTGATTTTGGGGGGCCCTGACTCGTGATTTCAAACAATTAAGTTTGTCAGTGCTCAGCAGGCTCACCTCACTTGGCATTTGTAATGCTGATGCCCCTGGCCGAGTTGTCAGCAGTGGCTTGCATGTTAATTTGCTAGCCACCATCTCAGTCTGGTTAGATGATTTGTCCCCTTTTAGAAAAGTGTATTGCAGAGTTTAATTGTTCATAATTTATTTGTGTGTATGATTCACATGCTGTATCATTTCCTGTCTTTCTATCATTTACGCACATTGGTATGTCAATACCAGGGATTGGCAACTTTTGGCATGCGGCTTGCCAGGGTAAGCGCTCTGGCAGGCCGGGCGGGTTTGTTTACCTGCCGCGTCCGCAGGTTTGGCTGATCGCGGCTCCTCCTGGCCGCAGTTCGCCACTCCAGGCCAATGGGGGCTGCAGGAAGCGGCGCGGGCCAAAGGATGTGCTGGCAGCCGCTTCCCACAGCCCCCATTGGCCTGGAGTGGCGAACTGCGGCCAGTGGGAGCCGCAAATCGGCTGAACCTGTGAATGCGGCAGGTAAACAAACTGGCCCGGCCC
>NC_048300.1:190370778-190393449 GCF_013100865.1 Trachemys scripta elegans
AGTGGTTCTCAACCAGGGGTATGTGTACCCCTGGTTGAGAATCACTGCTCTATGGCAACCAGACAGTGGTGTTGGGCCTCTTAGTGCCTATTAGTATTAAACCTTTTAGTCCTTTTTTTTGGTATATTTGATTCATTTTTATATTAACTATTCTTTAGAATCTTTATGATATTAACAAACAGTATATTTGAATTCTAAGGCCCAGAATATTGGTCCTTAACCTATAAGTAACCCTATTTGGGAAAAGACTATATCTAATAATCCTTGACATCTACATGTCTATTGAACTCCAGATATTAATAGAAACCATTCTCTTAACATATATATAATCCTTATATAAGCATATATAAAACTGGGAGATTGATGAGGGCTGTTGTGGCAGATGTTTCCTATTGGGAATCAACAGGGAAGAATGATTATGTGTGGAAGAAGGACCCACTGAAAGATTATCTTGAAGAACTGTTGGTCCTCTAAACCAGTGGTTCTCAAACTTGGGCCGCTGCTTGTTCAGGGAAAGCTCCTGGTGGGCCGGGCCAGTTTGTTTACCTGCCGCGTCTGCAGGTTCGGCCGATCGCAGCTCCCACTGGCCACGGTTCGCTGCTCCAGGCCAATGGGGGCTGCAGGAAGCGGCGCGGGCTGAGGGATGTGGTGGCCGCCCTTCCTGCAGCCCTCATTGGCCTGGAGCGGCGAACCACGGCCAGTGGGAGCCGCGATTGGCCAGACGGGGCAGGTAAACAAACCGGCCCAGCCCGCCAGGGGCTTTCCCTACACAAGCGGCAGCTCCAGTTTGAGAAACACTGCTACCTGTTTTGCTGATTCAAGGCTAGTGCTCAGCACCTTCCAGGGTCGAGCCCTTCATGCCAAAATGTGACCCTTAATTTTCACTTAAGTCTCAGCCGAGTCTGAATTGCCTCTTGTAAAGGGACTGCTTAATAGCTGTATCTTTATTGTTATTGTTTTAATTCTGGCTGGAAACAAGAACAAGCAGATTGTCCTCCACTATGTTTAATAAACACACTTGGAATTTCTTCTTTTTCAGTAATGTTTTTCCTACCTTTCTCTTTTTATAGGGCTTCCTTATGAGTAACTTTCAGTGCCTCTATTAATTTAGATTTAAGAGATGAATTGATGTAAGTGACAATATTTTTATTTATCTTTTATAAGATACAAAATGTTTATAAACGTAATATTCAAGTTAATTGATACTGTCAAGTTAAAAATGCATGGGCCAGAACCTCACCTTTTGTAAATTCCTTAAAATCAATGGGCCTATGTCAATTTATACCGGCTAAAATAACCTTTAAAAACCAGTTTCCTTAATTACATTACAAATAGCACCTTTAAACAGTTAAAACAGAATTCTTAATGTCTAATTTAATTATACTATTCTATTTGGTTTTCCTGTGCTTTTATCTCTTCTTGGATACTAGAAACAAACCAATTGGTAGTCAATTACATTTCCAACTTCTTGTACTGTTGTAGGATACTGAAATGTTTGGATTGAAAGCACTGAAGGCTAGCATTTGTTGATAAACCATTTCCATTTAAAGTATACACACATGCACACACCTTGAGGACATTTTTATTAAGCTCAGGCTTTGTAATGATCTGGCTGTGTTGCCGGAGGACATTTAAAATATGCCTTGTTAGCATGTAATAAAAGTGTCATGATTCTTAATCATCACGCTTGCTAAGCTGATAAGCATTTCATAAACTGATTTAAAATCCTGGGGAAGATACTCTCATTGGGTTGGAGAATTTCAAGATTACAGCAGGCTTTCAGAAGGTATCAGAAAGCAGCATCTACAGAAGCAGTAGGCTTGCAGCTTCTTTTCTGCTTCTGGGGCTGAATGCAATTAACATTCTAACACTGCATTTTAGGGCTTGACTCTGGGACCCTAGCTCTCACTAGCTTGCATTTACTCACACAAGTAACTTCCATTGTCTTCAATAGGATTGTGTGCATTCTCACCAGTGAGAGTAAGGAGTGCTTAGTTGTGACCTTAGTTAGTATACAACTGTGCATGGAAGATGAGAGACAAGACAGGCGAGGTAATATCTTTCGTTGGACAAAGGTCTGTTGCTTTCAAGCTTACATAGAGCTCTTCTTCAGCTGGAAAGCTTGTCTGTCACCAACAGAAGTTTGTCCAACAAAAGATATATTACCTTACCCACCTTTTCTCTTTAATATCCCGAGACCAACAAGGCTACATGAAAGATGTAACTTTGCATACACAGAAGATGAGGCAGAGTGACACTGCCCCCAGGGAAAGTGTAAACAATCAAATTTGGCGAGATTTCTTCTTCTGTGCTGTTTCCAGCTCGGGATTCCATTATCTGTGTTCATTGCTATTTCTCCTTTAATATTTGTTTTGTTACTCCATTAGGAATAAATGGTAGCTTCTTCTGCAGCACGGGCCGTGGATCACCTTATGGGATCATCCGGGCATATCTGTCGGGTGTAGGCCCTCAGGCTTGCTAGAAGTGCTGAGAAGCTACTGCTAACACCCACAGCCATGGACACTGCCTCCCTGTGCTCATCTCTCCAAGCTTTGCTCCTCTACAGTCCAGCCCAGACCCTGCCCTGCACCCAACCTTGTTCCCATTCTGTCTCACCCTGCTCCTGGCTCAGAACCAGCCCTGTCCTGACTCCTGGTAATTTGGTTCCAACCCTGAACTCTAATTCCTGAGAGTCTCTGCCTTGGCTCTGGCATTGGACTCTGACCACTAGGCCTGACTCCTGCTCTGACCACTCGGAGCAGGAGTCCACCACTGACCACCTACTACCTGCTCCGCTGACACTATCTCACCAAATTGCAGGAGCATTGGGGATTGGTGGTGACTTGGTTTCTCCTGTGGCACAAAACAATTTAGAGCGTGCCTATACTGCAATGACAGGGTGTGGTTGTGGCTACATACCCAACTGAGCTTAATCTAATTAGCTCAGGTACAGAAGCAGTGAAGCTGCAGCATCATGTGCTTCCGCATAGGCTAGCCCTGCATTCGGGGTGGGCTTGTACAATCCCCACTGAAGACCAAATTGCTGTGGCTTCGCTACTCTGATCCCTGAAACTAGCTAGATTAAAGCTACCTCCAATATGTCTATATGGGCTACAATTGCACCCTCTTGTTGCAGTGTAGATGTACCCTTAGTCTCCTGAAGACTGAACTTTGCTCTAACTAGAGTCATTGGGCCCAATATAGGGGAGTTGTCACTGTTCATGACAACATTTGCAGCAAGGCCTGACAGGGGAAACCGGCTTGTGTTACTCAGGAGATCAGACTAGATGATTTAATAGTCCCTTCTGGCCTTAAATGCTATGAAAGTTATGGGATAATTACCAGGATCACTGTTCTTTCTTTCTTTGAAAATTGGTACTGCTTTTACTTATTCCCAATGTTTGGCACAGCACACGTTGTACATAATTTAAAAAGATATGTTATTCGTATGCCCTATGTGGCATATGTTCAAATGTTGTATGTACCCCTTAATCTGCTCTGAAATTATTACTTTTACAAGATCTTTTCCTTACTAGTTTTTATATTTTTCTTGTTAGAGACCTGTTCAATAGTCTCTGGGGGATCAAGGAAATCTTTGTTACAATTAATGGGCCAATTTTGTCTCTAGTACAACTCTGATTGCTTGGAAGTAAGATGTTGCTCAGCATGGCCAAGCTCTGGGTTTGTCTTCCGGAGAGGACCTTTAATGGTATGAACATTAACATGAAAACAAAAGTCAGAAATAATGAGTGATGCATTTTTGGTTGCAACATACAGGGTATTGTTATACATTAGCCAAGAATAGTACTTGCATCAATATTCCTACCTTGAGCGTTGGCCTGCTAAACCCAGGGTTGTGAGTTCAATCCTTGAGGGGGCCACTTGGGGATCTGGGGCAAAATCAGTACTTGGTCCTGCTAGTGAAGGCAGGGGGCTGGACTCGATGACCTTTCAAGGTCCCTTCCAGTTCTAGGAGATGGGATATCTCCATTAATTATAATCACCTGCCAGGAGATTCCACTGCTGTAGTCTGGAGCCCAACAGCTCTGCCTTACTCTTGGGTAGTTCCAAATCCCTGTCAAGGTCATTCAGTTCACCTTGTGTTATGAGGTGTGGTTCAGAGGAGGAGGATGGGAGAAAATGTGGGTCCTGTGACATTGATGGTTCAGGACCAGAAGTTTCATCCTCTTCCTCTTCCTCATCTGACTCAAGTAAGAATGATTCTGGTGCATCAGGAACTGGCAGTCCTTCTCCGTGGGGTACTGGGCGTATAGCTGATGGAATGTTTGGATAATGCACAGTCCACTTTTTCTCCTTTGACACACCTTTCCCAACTGGAGGCACCATGCAGATGTAACAATTGCTGGTATGATCTGTTGGCTCTCTCCAAATCATTGGCACTGCAAAAGGCATAGATTTCCTTTTCCTGTTCAACCACTGGCAAAGATTTGTTGCACAAGTGTTGCAGCATATGTGTGGGGCCCACCTCTTGTCCTGATCCCCAATTTTGCAGCCAAAATAAAGGTGATAGACTTTCTTAACCATAGTGGTTATACTGCGCTTTTGTGATGCAAAGTCACTTCACCACAAACATAGCAGAAGTTATCTGCATTGTTCACACAAGTACCAGGCATCTCTGCTTACTTTGGCTAAACAGAAATGTCTTTTTGCAAAATCAAACACTGACAAATAAGAGAGCACGACACTATATGATTTCTAGAACTGATATAGGGCAATTTGTTCAGCAGAGTGATGTAAGGTTCGTTATGATTGCATCATCCATGACTTCTAGGAATAACATGGTGCAATTCATATCATGGATGACGCAATACCAGCTTCAGATTGCATCATTCATTGTTTTACCTAAAAAGCAAGTACTGTCCAAACCCAGTCATGGATTTATTCATAGGCCAGTCAAAGATGTATTTTAGTCATTTCTGGTTTAAATTGAGATCCCTTCCCTTTATAACTCACTTATCCTCTGCCATTCCCAAGTCTAGGGTCGTATATACTGACCCAATAGCATATCTTGAAAACTAGAGCCAATCAACAATTTTAAACATCATTTTTGTTCTCAGTGACCCAGAATTAGTAAAGGTTGACTACATTTATTTCAGAAGCATTTTGGCTGTAGAGCAGTGTAATTTGTTCGTGTGTATGATTCACATGCTGTATCATTTCCTGTCTTTCTATCATTTATGCACATTGGTATGTCAATACCTACAGTTAGAGCTAGTCAAAAACCTTTAATCGAAAACATTAAATTTTACCATGCTGAACAGAAGGCCTGCCCAGTCACAAGCTTACTTTCTACTTAGAGAGGGATTGCCAGATCCTTACCTGGAGTAAACTGGCATAGCATTACTGACTTCAAGGGAGCCATGCTGCCTTAAATCAGCTGAAGATCTGGCTTGGAGTCCCCATTAATGCAATTTTGCCAACGGAGGGAGGAATTGGGGGGAGGAGGGGGCGCGGAGGAATCCTTTCCAACTTTTGCAAGCTCAGAACTGATGCCAAGTTTGTTTCCACTTACTTTTCTGCAACATTCCCTCTATATAATCTCCCCAATCCAGCTCTCGACTGGTGTTCTGTTGCATCGATCACTGGGAACGTAAGTGCTAAAGCCACAACATCGTGTGCATGGTAGACTTCAGAGAAGATTCTGCTTGTCACCTCTTGCAGGTTCTAATAGGCTCAGCCAAGTGAATTATGTGTTTGGTTTTTACCTCTCATATGCTAGTGTTTCTTGTCATCCGCTCTACTGGAAGGTTTAGTGAGTGGGGGGATGATGAAGCACATTCAGAAGGACAGGTTTCAGAGTAGCAGCCGTGTTTGTATCCGCAAAAAGAACAGGAGTACTTGTGGCACCTTAGAGACTAACAATTTGTTAGTCTCTAAGGTGCCACAAGTACTCCTGTTCTTTTTGCACATTCAGAAGATAGCCAGTTTTGGTCTGGTCTTACCTCCTTCATTAGCCCACTCCAGTATTTTCCATTGTTCTGCTAATGAAACTTCCATGCTGTTGAAATTTGGACCTCAAATGAATATAGAGGGGTAGTCTGGGCACAAACACTTATGGAACAATGACATCTTTAGCTCCAATGGACAAACAAGACATTATTTGCCATTTCATTGAATGGGAACTCCCATGCCAATACAGAATGGGAATGGGGCAGAGTTTACAATGAAAGAACAAGGGACTAAGAAAGGAGAGAATTAAAAATAACTTTCTTATCAGGACTTGTGGATTTTAAACAATTCATATCAACTGAGTGCCAAATTAGTGACACCTACCATCTCAGATAGTGTTTACACAAGGAGTTTTAAAGAAGCCATATGTATTTAAATAGCCTGGTTAAAAAGGCGAGGTGTTGTTTTTTTTATGAGTTGAAAGAACAATTGCCATATTTCACTGTAAAAATATTAGGCTCCTGTCAGCTGATTACTAGTTTGATCGACTGGATGTTACATATATTTACCTTAAAGGGGCACCCTCAATGTGAAGTATAGTCAGTTTAAAAAGGAAAAGATAGCAGTAGTTTCAGGTAATACACATGCCTCTAAGTCCTCCTCCCAAATTTTCCTTTAAATTCCTCCCCCTTCCCCCCACTGTTGTGAGAGTGATCCAAGCAAACAGACCAAACATAGCCCAGCCCAATGGTCCTTATAGCCCAGTGCCCTGTTTCTGACAGTGATCAGCACCTGCTGCTTCAAAGGAAAGTGCAGGGAAACCCTTTGTGGACAGCTCTGATTTAGTATGAAACTTCCCCTGTGAGAAGGTTAACTCCCATCAGTTAGTGGCTGGTTTTTACCCTGAAACATCCCCTCTAATTTATGCTTAATCCTAGGTCATGTAACAGTGGATGCTCTCATTATTCCTAAATTGTCTGAGCCCTTTTTCTGAACTGTAGTAAGTGCTTTGCTTCAGTTACAGCTAGTGGCAATGAGTTCCACAGGTTAATTATGCATTGTATCAGAAAATGATTTCTTGTGATGCTCACAGTAAATAAGCTTAAGGCCTGATCCCAGGCCCCTGCTGCAGCCAATGGGAGTCTCTGTGGACTGGAACAGTCATAAAGCAATTTAGAGCACAGCAGGCAGGTTGTGTTTGTTCTCTGCACAGCCTTTTCCTGGAGAGCCAGCAGGATCGAGTGGGGAGCTGAAGAGATCTGTCTCTGTTCACTCCTCTCCTAAATTCTGTTCTGCTGTGTCCATCCTCTCTTGCTTAGCCCAGGGGAAGGGGGAACAACAACAGGCTCTGAGAGCAAAGCTCTTCACTCTCAGTGAGCATTCTGTAGTGGTAACACAAACCTCCACTGACAGGCATGAGACACACCACAAGGGAGGGGCCACACTTAAACCATTAACTCTTATTGACCTTCTACGTGGCACTTCAGCCCCTTTATTCTATTTACACTGAAATACTTGCCATTATTTGCATGTAAATTTCCCATAAATAGTGATGCCACATATTTTTACATGATCAAGGCAACATTTTCATAGGCCTCAGTCTGACGTCTGAATTTGTTGGTTCAGTGTGATCATGAAAACAAGAGCATAGGAATTAGAAACAAATGGCAAACTGATTTGTATGTGCAGATACAATGTGCACATACAATTTCTTTAGTTTTTTTGGGGTTTTTTTTGCAGGTGCAAGTGATTAAATGTGCAGACATTAAGCTAGGTCTAGCTGTTAGCGTTTGTAATGTTCAGAAGTCAACAAAAAGGTTATTGACTATTCCCACTAGCAATACAGTTATAGAAACAGGATTCTCACTGGCTGATGCTGCAATGGTAACTAATTGTCATGCCATGCTGCTCTCTACTGCATAAAACTTGTATATTCTGCCATAGCAGCACACTGACTGTTATAATAAAGCCCGGTGAAATTCTTTTTACTTTCCATCACTTTGTTTTTTGGGAATTCTGGTCTAGTTTGTTTTATCCTCCCCTGGGGTGGGTACAGGGCCGGTGCTTCCATTTAGGCGACGTAGGCGGTCGCCTAGGGCACCAGGATTTGGGGGGGCGGCAATTTGGCGGCGGGGGGGTACATCCGTGCTCCGGGTCTTCGGCGGCAATTCTGAGGTGGGTCCTTCACTCTCTCTGGGACCCGCCGCCGAAGTGCCCCGAAGACTGGGAGCGCGGAAGGACCCCCCCGCCGCAGAATTGCCTACGACGACTGGGAGCGCGGAAGGACCCCCACCTAGGGCGCCAAAAACCCTGGCGCCGCTCCTGGGTGGGGAGTTGGGTCCTGCCCCCGAAGGGAGTGTTGCTGGGTGGTGCAGTGCGAGTCCACCCTGAGCCTGAGCTCAGGACGTTGCGACCTGGTGCATGGAGCTGCAGTGCCACTCCCGTTTCACCTGGCCACCCCATCTTCGTGATGATGGAGGGGCCGCCGGTCTATATTTGAGTGAACAGCATGGCGACCCCACGTGCCACGTCACAACCTCACTCACTCAGATTCGGCCTGGCTGTTCCACTCCCCTCCTGACAGAGGAGCTGGGCCAGACCGACGAGCGCTGTAACCCTGTGTACCGGGTCGGAATGCCAGGAACGTGAAGCTGGGCTCAATCCCGCGGGACAGGAGCCACAGGAGCTGCTGCTATGGGGCAGTTTTTCCTCTTGACTCCAGGAGCCGGGGCTTTAAGGAAAACAATAATTATCACGAGACTCATGACAAAATCATGAGAGTTGGCAACTTCGTGGGGATTTTCAGAGGAGCCTCTAGCTTTGTTTGCACACAGTTTTATATTGGTTGAGCTATTTTGGTCGGGGCTGTGATATTTTTTTTCTACCTGTGCAAGCCCTATTGTGGATGCTGTGTTGGTATAAAAGGTGCTTTATACCAGTAGAGCTTATACCCCTTCTCTATGGAAGTAGCTATACCACTACGAAGCCAATGTAATTGCTTCCACATTACGGGGCTGTTCTGTTTTAACTACATCAATATAGATAAAGGAATTTCCTAGCCCTTGTGGCTGTGGAGACATCTTCAAAATGTGACCCCAATGCACCCTAAAGGTTTGGAAAGCAGAAGGCAAATAAAAAGAACCTCAAATCTATGGCTTTAAAATCATGAGATTATGTAAAAATAAATCTCATGATTTTTGGAACACACTGACCCAGCCTAAAGATAAGGTCAGGATGACAGTGTGATGGATAGAGATGTACAAGGTGATGGGTGGAAAAGCTTGGTAAAAATTATGTTACTAACTCTTTTGCTAAAACAGGGTATTCAAAGCAATACACTTTCTCATAGAAGATTGTAAGCATCTATTTAAACAGTTAAGCATTACATATAGTATAAAATATTAGTAATGCACATCAAGTAAAAATGAATGTCTGTACAACAATTGCAAATTATAGCTTGTGCTATAAAAGACTTAGTTGTAATAAGGCCTGTTCCACACTAACCCCCCACTTCGAACTTAATAACGTAGCTGAATTTGAAGTACCTTAGTTCGAACTTACCGTGGGTCCAGACGCAGCAGGCAGGCTCCCCCATCGATGCCGTGTACTCATCTCGCCGAGCTGGAGTACCGGCGTCGACAGCGAGCACTTCCGGGATCGATCCCAGAAGATTGATTGCTTACCGCCGGACCTGGAGGTAAGTGTAGACCTACCCTTAGTTAATAAGTGTATTAAATTTGCGTTACTGAAAACAAGAAAAAAATGCAAAACAAACAAAAAACTTTATTATGTTCACTAACTAGCTGTTTAAGGTTGCATCCGACAGACCAAATACACCAGAAGATATCACACCACAAAAACACCAGAAGATATCAGGTATACAGTGATGGAACCCCCAAGCATCAAGAAAAGAAAAGTGAAGTGCTTTATAAATAAGAGACTGGTCAACTACACCTCAGTCTACCATATACTGGCAATTAAGTTTGCAGTCAGCTAGAAACCACTAGCTGGACCAGGTTAAACTGTCGTTTAATTTGAATTTGGCTACTGCATAAAAGCATCTGTATTATTGCTGTATTTCTGTATTGCTGAACTGTTGTATTATCGCTGCACAACATTAACAATATGCATAACCTTGCTGAACTGTTTAACCTACACACAGGTAAAAATCAACATGAAGGCAAGAAAAAACAATCTGTTAACTGTATCTACATCAACTACTGGTGTATCACAGAGCAATGCAATGAAAGGAACAGAAAAGCTAGCCTTTCCTGCCCAGTGAAGTTTACCAAAGGGTGACAACCATCAGTAAGGGTAACCTATAACAGAATCTGGCAAGAATCTAACCTCACAGAATCTGGCAAGAACAGGGATGATATTGCAAAAACACATGTTCCTAAGAGGTGCTAGGCACAGAGCACTCACACAAACCACATTCGAGAAGGGTGGTACCAAAACACTTCGATACCAAAAATACCTAAAGATAACAAGAATACGCTGACCCATCCTAAAGATAAGGTCAGGATGACAGTGTGATGGATAGAGATGTACAAGGTGATGGGTGGTAACCAGCTATGTCAGAGGGTGTCAACTAACTACATCAGAGGGGCAGTACATAACGTATTTGCATTGATGTATAAAATGGAGTCTCAAAGGGAGTGTCTCTGTCTAGCCTAGGGAGGAACGGAAAGTCCTGCCATTCACTGAGTTGGTCCATTCTTAGGGGCATACATGCATTAGCGGTCCATTAGAGACTGTGGGATACATGTAGCATGCTTCATTGACAATAAACCTGGCCTGGTGCCTTCGTACCTTAACGAGTCTTGTGGTCTTTGGGCGGTTTGCTCGAGGTCTGCTGTACCAAGTCTCTGGGACAGCACATAGTGAGAACACACACATGCAGCCGAGCATCTAACCACACAAAGTTTAGGGTTTTTTATTTTTCACGATAGCTGTTCAGAAATGGTTAAAAATGTTTAAATTTCACAGTTTTGACAACTTACCTAAATTCCGAATTCCAATTGGGGGGGGGGAGAGGGGAGATGGGAGAGGGGAAATACTGAAGGTCCTCATGCAATCACTTCTTTTGTGTACTAGGAAAGAAGCCAGCCCAGCATTTAACTCCACCCTCTCCCTGACTTGTAAAGTTTGATTGGTCTAAATGGAGATTCCTTTCCCCAAATCACTCTTTTAAATCCTATAGAGTTTGAAGAATTACTGTAGAATCTAATCTTTTTCTGTAGAAGCTAGTGTAACTCTTCTGCCAGGTGTTGACAGCAGAAAGGGCCTATTACTTTTTCTAGGGGTTCTTTCTAAAGACTTAAATAACACTGGCTTGAGTCACCACCCAGAAACCTGGGAAACTACACACGCTATCCTGGGCACCTTCGAAGGGCAGTATTTCCCCAGTCACAAGCACTAAGCCCCAGGGTTTAAAACAAAGAATTTTACTGGGGAAGGGAAGAGTGGACAACAGAATGATTCTGAGAAAACCAACAATTAATAAAGAAATTAAGGAGGAAGGAGAAAAATTATTCTTCTTAACTTCTGAGGATAGGACAAGAAGCAATGGGTTTAAATTGCAGCAAGGGAGGTTTAGGTTGGACATTAGGAAAAACTTCCTAACTGTCTGGGTGGCTAAGCACTGGAATAAATTGCTTAGGGAGGTTATGGAATCTCCATCATTGGGGATTTTTAAGAGCAGGTTAGACAAACACCTGTCAGGGATGGTCTAGATAATACTTAGTCCTACCGTAAGTGCAAGGGACTGGACTACATGACCACTTGCAGTCCGTTTCAGTTCTATGATTCTAAAATTCTATAAGGTAACTCACCCCTTCTCCAGAGTGCTTTTGTAATAATTTGTCCTAACCTAATTGTGAGCTCACTTGTAAAAACTATGGGAAAGTAAACATTTCATAAACTGCAAAAATAACCTATAACAAACGATTGGAAAAAAAGCACAAAAGGAAGACAAAATTAATTCAGTGCAAACAAAAAGACCTACTGATGTAATTCAAGGACTGCATAAAGATCATGCCTGGTTTAAGAAAAAAGAGTGAGACCAAAAAATTGATGAACCAAAATTGGTGTGCCAAATATCAGGCCTTACTGGTGGATGAAATATCAAGGGATGGGCTATTCCACCCATCATTCCATTTTGGGGTCCTCAAGAAAAGCTTTTGGCAAAAAAGAGGCTGTTTGACAACTACCGCGAGGCTGGCTGACGGGAAGAAGTGAGCTGTGTCTCCTGGGAACCCAGACTTTTTGTCCTACTCCTGAGAGATGACCAGGCTAGAGAAAGGGACTCAGATGCCATCTGCACCTCCATTGGCCTCTGCTAAATCACAGCCACCACCTGGAATGTGAAAACAAGGTTTCCCCTCTTTGCCGCACTCTTTTCCTTCCCGCTCTATTTCTTTTTCCTATACCTCTCCGTTTTCCTTCTGTCTCATAAAAGTCTGGCCAAGACTGTATATTTTGCAACACTGCTATAAGCCTGTGTCCAGAAAGAGGCCACTAAATACAATGCCCTAACCAAATGTAATGCTGGTACAAGTTTGCCAGATCTTGGAGTCCCTGATAAGGCCATAGGCCGTGCCTATGTTTTCCCATCTGCCAGGCTTTGAGTAAGGGAGCATCTATACCGGAGTAGGCAACCTATGGCATGCGTGCCAAAGGCGGCACGTGAGCTGATTTTCAGTGGCACTCACACTGCCCGGGTCCTGGCCACCGGTCTGGGGGGCTCTGCATTTTAATTTAATTTTAAATGAAGCTTCTAAAAACATTTTAAAAACCTTATTTACTTTACATACAACAATAGTTTAGTTATAGATTATAGACTTATAGAAAGAGACCTTCTAAAAACGTTAAATTGTATGACTGGCACGTGAAACCTTAAATCAGAGTGAATAAATGAAGACTCGGCACACCACTTCTGAAAGGTTGCCGACCCCTGATCCTTACTGTGCATGTCTTTTGGCTGAATGTAGCGTATCTACCCACATAGCCCCTCTAGCACAGGTCTAAGTAGCAGAGCAGATGGTGAGGTGTAGTTTAGGCAAGAAGAGTAAATAGATGCTTAAAAGGTATGGGTACTTACCCAGGTACATACCCCACATGCTTTCTACTTGCTCAAGCCATGCTGCTCAGTCGATTCTGCTATTTATACTGGGGGAAGGGGTACTACGTGGGTATGTACACTATCCATTGCCAGACGAAGCATGCAGTGTAGATGCACCTTTACTTGCAGCCTTTCTGCTGTTTTTAGCAGTGTAGTGTTCTGCTGCTGGAGCTTTTCCCCACTGTAGGGGAAGGCTGCCAGCTCCTTGCTGGAGGGAAAGGCTCTGGTGGTGGGCAGACTCAGCCTTTCCTCACTGCCTCCCCACTTCCAGAGACTTTCCTTGTTGCAGTCAAAGGCTCTGGCAGTGGGGAGCTGCTTAAGCCTTTCCCCAATGCCCAATAGGTGCTGGAACTAGGGGGGTGGGGAGTGGCAGAGTTGCACCCCCCGGCTGGAAGTGGATTCCATCATATACAGGGGTTACAATTTGGTTCAATGGCTCTCAGCACCCCTGCCAATGCCTCCCCTCTGTCAGAGCCTTCCACTAACACATGTAGCTACACACCACAGTGGGAATGCGGTGTGTTTTCATGGCAGTTTATAGCTACACGTACACTATATGTGGCTGCTAGTGGTAGATGTAACTTAAGAGTCAACACCAGAGACAGAAGCTGAATTTTCCATTTTTGCTGTTCTTTTCACTTCCATCTTGGTTTGTCTTTATTAAAAAAAAAAAAAAAAAAAAAAAAAAAAAAAAGCAGGATTGAACTTCAACAACTCCAGCCCCTCTCAGCAAACTTTTTCTCTTTTCCCCAAAAGGACAGTAGTTACCATCTAAGAGAGTGTAGAACCTGTGGAATTTCTATCTAAAAACTCTTCCACTAAATGGAAAGGAAACAAGGTATGTTGTTAAAGTAAAAGCCTTAATGCTTGAATTTTAATGCTTTAACTATTTTTCCTTTTCTACATCTTTGATAAAAGATTTCTAAAAAAATAAATGGTGTGTTTTGCTAAGGTACGAAGCAGATTAATGGTCTTAACATGACTGAAGCATAGGTGCTGAAACTAGGGGTGCTGCCCCACCCCCTAGCTTGAAGTGGTTTCCATGGTATACAGGGTTTACAGTTTGGTTCAATGTTTCTCAACACCCCCACTATACAAATTGTTCCAGCACCCCTGCCTGAAGCTGCTCAACATTAAACTCTTTGGGCTTATATATTCTACCTAAATTAATACACTAGTCCCTCACCATTAGTTCCAACCTCAATCCTCCGCTGACCGTTCTAGCTACTTCCCTCCTTCCCAGGTCCTCACCCACAGTTTGTTGTGCTGGACTGGAGAAGTCCAAGGATGCTGGCAAGTCAGTGCTGCCTGGGCAGTTCTGGGGGCTTTACCACCTAACCCAGCTGAAGTGATTTCAGCTTTAATTGCTGGTAGGAAGGCTCTGCCACCTCACCAACTGTTACCTCAAAGCTAGGGCCGGCTCCAGGTTTTTTGCTGCCCCAAGCCAAAAAAACCATGCTTGGGACACTGGTGCCTAGAGCCAGCCCTGCTCAAAGCTGCATTTTTTCTTCATTATTCGGTGTTTTGCAACAGCCTTGGCGCCGCTGGTTAGAGATGGATCAGTGATATCTAGGACCTCTGACAAAGGCCTCACCACAGAGAAGCATTCCAAGCTGAAAGTAGGAATCACTCCCCTCTCTCACGCCCCCCCACGCCCTCATACTTCTAGGCTCATGTAATTGTGCCTGACAACAGTCTTTGTCAGGGTGACCCCAGGCACATTTGATGTAAATTGCTAACCATGATGGAAGTTATAAAACATACTGGCCATTTTACAACTCCTATTTTCTAGGCTCAAGAAGGCCCAAATCCATCTTTGGCTTCAGGTCTAAGAAAACACAAGCTGTGCATCAGTGCGCTGTAGTCCACACCCCTGTGTCTGCTTAGTATGAACCTGTCCCCTCAGCAATTGTTAAATTCACAGACATATAACAAAGAATAAACATATTTACTTTTTCAGCTCCTTGGCAATAACATGTTATATCCCAGGGACTTTAGCTAAGTGGGGAAAGAGGTTGATTAAAAAAGAAAAAGGTGAAATCCATAAATCTTGTTTTTCTGAATGGAAATACAATGTTTACTAGGATGCCAGACCACTGCTTCCTATTGCAAAGTCACCAGCCCTATTTCCAGGATAAATTTACTACCATGTAACTAAGAGCACAATGGAGCCATGTGACAGGTGGTGACTGCAATCAGAATTGCATTTATGGAGCTGAGGAAAAAATTAAGTCCACAGATTTGAAATTACAGATAAATTTACAGATGAAGATTAGCCAGCAGAGGGTGCTCCCACATTTTAAATAAAGGAAATGTCACTCAAATGTTATGCCAGAGTTCAAGGTGTTCTAATTCTAGCCAAGGTCTGATATGCAAAGATTTACCGGATCAGGTTTACTTTTAGTATGTTTCTGCATCAGGAAAAAAACATTCTACTCAATGTAGGTATCTATCTGGGCTGCCGTTACTGTGGTATCAGATTTCTCCACTTTATGGTGGTATATTCCCTTATTGCTAACAATATCTGTTGAAGTTCCCCTCCCCCACTGAATCGAATGTTTATATCACCACAGGATGTTACCATATTTTCTAATTAATGCATTTTGGGTTGAGGTAATAATTGTGGTCCCATTATGAAGTTACTATTGTATTTTTTAATAAGTACAATATATTCAATCAGAAATTAGAGGTGGATGAGACCATTAGGTCACCCAGACCCCTTCTCACCAGTGAAGATAATTTCCTACAGTTATATATAAATAAAGAGGAAGGATGATCTTGTGGTTAAAATACAGGAGTGGCACCCACTTGGCTCCTCTTCATTCCACCCTCTGGGCTCAATTCCCAGCCTTTTCGGGACTACCTTTCAGTCTTCCCTACTCTGAAACAGGACTTTGACTCTCAGGCTGCTTCCCTGAAATACCCTGCTTCTTCCAGACCCAGCTTCCATGGGAGCCCAATGTGGTCCCTATGCTTCCTCCACCAAACTGAGTTCTCAACCCTGTTATGAGGCCAGCCACCCTGTGACAGCAAGTCATTAAGGCAAACCAGAGGTTCCCAAGTTTCAAGGCAGGAGTTTTGGGTATGAGCTGGGGTAGACACTTAAGTACCCTTCAAAGTGCGGACAAAGCAGAGATAGGGGAAACAGAACTTGTACAGGAAGAACCGGAGGTTGGAGTGTGGTCTAGAGGAGTGAGCTGGGACCTGATGATGAGGTTTCACTAGAGTTTTAACCATACTAATGCCACTGACTGTTTTTGTAGCCTAAGGCTTGCGTACAAGGGGAAATTGACTGGAGTAGCTATTGTGGAATAGCTCCCCCTGTGGACACTGTTCTATAATAAGTCACTTTGTTTGGGAATAATTACTCTACCCTGGAAATGCACAAATGTTCCATTGCCTGTTCTGTAATCTCTAGTGTGCTATTTGATAAGAATGCTGCCCTATCCCACTCAGTGAAATAGTTAACATTTACATTGTCAGCTTTGGATTTCAGAATTTACACGCTACTGTGGTGAATGGGGCAGTTCACCCGCCTCAAAGCAATTGTTTTGGGGTATCTGAAGACTTTGGAAGATGTCTCTGCATTAGTTTATACTCTGTTTCCATTTCCAAGTTATCTTCACAAACATGAATACTAGTATCACTTAGCTTCAAATGTGAAGCACAGTTCTGTAGGACTATAGGTTCATGCCCACAGGGAAAGTGATTGATTGCAGTTTAGTAAGAAAATGTAGTATTTCTTAGGACATTCATCAGTCTGCTTTTATTCATTACATGGCTGGTCTAGTTAACTCTAGGACAGCAGTTGCAGTTAAGAGGCTTGGCCTGTGTGATTCAGATGCCATCTCTCACTCCAACTTATGAAAATATGCAGTGCTAGATCTTTATCAGTGTCCTCACAGCTCTTGTCTCTATCCACATGATTAATTCCCGACTTCCAACCTTCCTTAGGTTCGTTCTTCACAGGTGTGTTCTTGGATGGATGGTTACTCTGTGTTGCTGGTCATTGAACTGTCTGGCAGATCACAAAATGTTCTTTCTTGTGGCACTTTCTGCAAATAACCTGGCATGCCAAGCAGTCCTTCTTAGCATATGCAGTTTGTGCACAACAGCCATATGGAAATTCCTCACCTTCCCATGATCCTCTGGCTTGCGGATTCAGGAGGTGAACTTCTTGGCTCATGCTATATTCCAGAGAATTCTTTTCTCTGATTTTCATGGCAACAGATACTTCAACAGCCTTCTTGAATGTAAGCACTGATACTGTCAGTAACTTTTTCCGGATCTCATCGTTGCATAATCTAGATACAAATTGGTCATGCCCGGGCATCACTTAATGTTTGTCCAAACTAAAAATACTCTGACAGCTTCCTTAGAGTATCAATGAACTATGCTACTGACTTTTCACTTTCCTGATGTTGCTGATGGAATCAATATTCTTCTGCTATCATTGATGGAGTAGGAGAAAAAGTTCCTGAATTGCTGCAATAATTGCAGTGTACGATTGCTCAAAATGTTTAAAGTTAATCACCCATGATTTGCAATTTTTGTTGAACTCACCAACGTTGCCCACGAAAGTTGCCATTTCTCTGCTCTGCTGTTGGACTTCATGCCTTTCCAGATGACTTCTCTGCCACAGGAAAAACATTTTTTTCCTATTTTTAAAAAGCCCCATGCATGATCAGCACTTGATTTCCAACTGTTTGCTGTGTATCTTACACTGCAGAATGCAGATTTCTTCCTTGGCTGCACCTGGGCTCCCTCTGCTGACTGTAGACCCTCAGTGCAGGTTACATCTGTTAATCTCTCTCTCTGCCTGCTTGCACGTTGTCAGCCAGGATGCTACTTGCTTCCCCTTCACTGCTCTGTTTGAACAGCTCTGGCACATCAGCAGCAACAGCAGAAACCTATTCTTTTGTTCTGCTTCTAATTGACTATTTCCCCCTCTCTGGCTGGCTGGCTCCAGCAGTACATGAAGCAACATGTAGCAGCAGTCTGCCATCTTCTGTTTCTTAGTGAACTTTTTCCTCTTTAAAAATATTATCTGCTTGCTTTGTCTTCTTTTTGTTCAGGCAATGGGAGCAATGGAGAATTGTGTGATAGGCAATCCGTGTCACCAAGATACTATATTTGGCCCTATCAGAGAAGGGGATATATAGACACAAAGGGAACTGATAGAAACACAGCTGTCTGCTGTGCTGGCTTTATTGTTCTGCAAGCAACACTGAAGCTATCATGAAAGTGAGGATTTGCACTGGGTGAGGGGAGTACAGAATGTCCAACATTTGAAGGGATAGGACATCATATTATCTAGACATGGGGTTCTCAAACTGGGGATCGGGACCCCTCAGGGGGTCGCAAGGTTATTACATGGGGGGCCACCCTAAACCCCACTTTGCCTCCAGTATTTATAATGGTGTTAAATATAAAAAAAAGTGTTTTTAATTTATAAGGAGGGTCGCACTCAGAGGCTTGCTATGTCAAAGGGGTCACCAGTACAAAAGTTTGAGAACCACTGATCTAGACCAAGAAACTTGGTAGGCTGCGGTTGGTGTATAGCCAGGTCGAGCTCTTGATCAGTAAAAGGAACCATCAGGTTCATGTCTACACTTAGAGCCCACCATCTCTCAGCAACCACCATTTTAACTGCACAACTGAAAGCTTTGTCTTAATTAGGAGCTCTGCCATTGGCCACCAGCTGAGATGTGATGGAGTGTTCTGTGATTGGGTATTTCTTCTTGGCCAGACTAGAATCTCTGCTCAGTGTCTTAATAGTCTGTCAGGCTTTAAAACAGGAATGCATGAAGTTTAATTTAGAAATAACTATTTCCTTCCATCACTCTTGCCTGGTTTGATCTAGAAGGTGAAATATGTCTCTACTTTTGTCAAAAACCTCCTGTTTGTTCTTGGTGGATTTAAATACCTGATACAGTCTGGTTGCATCAGATGACCATCCAGGAATGAATTGTTGACAAAATCCCTGAGGTATGGATTTCTTTGCAGTGGCCAGAACTTTATCACAGAAAGCTTGGTAGATGAACATCAGAATGGCCATTCTGGGTCAGACCAATAGTCCATCTAGCCCAATATCCTGTCTTCTGGCAGTGGCCAATGCCAGATGCTTCAAAAGGAATGAACAGAACAGGGCAATCATCAAGTGATCTGTCGCCTGTCATCCAGTTCCATCAACTTAGTCCTGCCATGAGTGCAGAGGACTGGACTAGATGACCTCTTGAGATCCCTTCCAGTCCTATGATTCTATATCCTTATGATTCTATCTGGCAGTCAGAGTTTTAGGGACACCCAAAGCATGGGGTTGCATCCCTGACCATCTTGGCTAATAGCCTTGCTGAACCTATCCTCCATGAGCTTATCTAATTCTCTTTTGCATTCAGTTACAGTTTTCACCTTCACAACATCCCCTAGCAAAGAGTTCCACAAGTTGACTGTGCGTTGTGTGAAGAAGTACTTCCTTTTGTTTGTTTTAAACCTGCTGCCTATTAATTTCATTGGGTGACCCCTAATTCTTGTGTTATGTGAAGGGGTAAATAACACTTATTCACTTTCTCCACACCATTCATGATTTTATAGACCTCTATCATATCCACAGTCATCTGTTTTTCAACCTGAACAGTTCCAGGCTTTTTAATCTTGTCTCATATGGATGTTGTTGCATACCCTTAATCATTTTCGTTGCCCTTCTCTGTACTTTTTGATTTCTAATATATCTTTTTTGAGATGTTGTGACCATAACTGTATGCAGTATTCAAGGTGTGGGTGTACCATGGTGTTGTGATATTTACTGTCTTATTACCTATCACTTTCCTACATTTAGATGCCACTAAATGTGTTCCCAAATACCTGATTCTGAGTCTTAACCCCCTCTATACTGGAAAAAGGCTACTCTGCTATGTCGGAGAAAAACAGAGTTCTCACTATTTGTTTAGGTATAGCAAGTCAGATGCTTTATTAACTCTCACAATTGCGCAGAGGGAGAGAGCTAAGCAGGTCTCTCAACAGGTAAACAATTACAGCAAGCATTTATACTTTTTGTTACAGACAATAATGAGCAACAGTTGCATTTTGTTTATACATAGGCCATCTTGATATTTCATTTTTTTACTTGTTTTGACTTTTGCTAACATACAATATTTTCTATACTTTATTTACACAAGGTCTTTTACACTTTATTTATACTAGGTCATAATGACTTCTTACACAGTTTTTTTTTACTCGCCTTACACAATCTTCGCTTCTACAAATTTCGCGTTATCAGGGTTACAGTTAGCCTGACTCTTGCTAACGAACTGTCATGTATTGCATCCCCTTCTTGTCAGTTCTTTCTTTGCTTTTACAACCTCCCTTTTTGTACTACTAGTACAACAAACATTCTTAAATCTTTATTTGCATTAAATTTCGGAATTCAGATTTTACATCAGATGCTTCAACTTTAGGGGTTTTGATTGGATGTAATGACAATGCATGATGAGCATGGACATGACAGGTATTACTATTATTACGTTTTTTACAACAACAACAACATACTTTTGCACAACACAAGCAATAACATTTTTATAGCGATAATATGATGGGGTTGTTGTACAATTTTAGTCATATAACACAATACATCATACTTAGTACATAAGGTGGATACTTTATAAGCTGTTTGAAAGGCATACTTTTTAACTTGATACATATTTTGAAGCATGTGAATTTGCCCTTGTACTTCAGAGATTTTCTGAACCTCTGGTAACAGTGAAAGCAAATTTTGAAATCGATTAGGTACTAAACTAGTCCAATTAAAGGGTATTTGGAACCTAAGGACTACTTGCAAAATTTTATTTGCAGGCCAGTAAATAATATGATTGCTTGCAGTGGTAATGAGATTAAAATGTATGTCTTGCAATGTGGTGGCTTTAACATACACACAGCTATCATTAGCTTAAAAAAATAAGTGTCCTGTCAGGGTAGTTCTTTGTTCTTTACTCTTTTAGCAAACGTAGTCATGAAGAGTAACAACTTTTTTTGGCTTTAGTTTACGGATACACTGAAGCTGTGGGGGTTGTAACGGCCAAAATGTCTATTGACTTCTTAACCCTATCTAAATGTCAGATGTAATTCCAGGAGCACTGACTAAAAATCGATTGGGCATACTAGGAGGTCTAATTTTTTCGATGTCTCGGTGAATTACTCAATCTCACATGCATCCTCTTCATGGACTCGGCAGGATTCGGTATGTGGGAGCCCACACCCCCTGAACCGGTCCATATGCTTGGAAGGAGCACTGAGAACGTCCACAGTTCTACTTAGAAAGTTTCCAAGTATGTCTTTATGGCCACAGATTAGATGGTACTCTTGATGTGTCTGTAAGGGCAGTGGGCCAAGCCTAGTGCTCTAGATCATTCCGAATGGCCATTAGCTGGTCATTCAAGAAATTCTGAATCTTTGAGCATGCTAGATCCCACTGCAATGCCTTCTCAGTTTCAGTGATATTTAATACTATTTCTGTCAGCAACTTTTGGGTCATTGAACTAAGGGCGGAAATAACATGTAACTTATCAACTCTAGCCTGTACTTGGGTTAGTTGTGCTCTAGAAACAAGGCCAATGGCCTTTTTTAGTTGCCCCAATTTTTTATTATGTTTTTGGTTCTTAAAAATATTTTAAACTGCTGCTGCATTATTGGCCCCATCCCAAAGGGATCTGGTCAAGTCTCTTTTTTTTTTTAGAGGAAATAACCTAAGCCTTTTGTTGTGCTAATTTAATGGCAGCCCCCTGTGAGCAATTATAAATTTTTGGGGTTTACTGGTAGTGATATCATATACTTTTATTTTTACTGATTTATTTAATTGTTTGCTTATATGGGATATCTTGAACTTTAAAAATATATTTTTTTAAACAATATTAGGCCTTAGTCATTGGTTTTATTAAATATATGGCATTGTCTGTATTTGGATGTGTTACAGGGGTAATAGTGTAATGGAGGAGATGGCAGGGGCAATGGCAACAAGGTGCCTTTGGTACTTATTATTTAAAATCTAATTAGGGAGGGCAATACATGTTGAAGGACTTATTCAAAACACAGGGCGCAGCCTGTAGAATAAACTCCAAAATCCAATCAATACCACGTTCCTAAGCATGGGTCCTACAAGTTTTTTCTTGCCAGTGTATAATTCTTTGTTTCTTTACTAGGGTCAGTTCTTAATGTCTTTTGTAGTCAGGAATCTCTGGACTTTGTGGTTTCAGTGAAGCAAGTGTTTTTTTTTTTTTTTTTTTTTGAAACAGTGTGGTTTAGCATTATACAGGGGAGAGGTTACTAGCACATCACCCTGTAATGGTTTTGCTTCTTCTAGAAAAATCCAGAGGCCCAGTAGGTCTGTCAGTGGACAAGGGAGAGGTTACTAGCACTTTACTTTGTCTTTTTTTTTTTTTTTTTTGCTGTCTTGAAGGCACAGCAGAGTTAGAAGGAGGAATAGGCTGATCATTAGTCGGAGGGTCCTCCTGAGGTGGAGGGGTCTTTTTGCAGTGAGAAACATGAGTCTAGGTAGGCAGTCCTTGGCACTTCACAGTGGTGTTGGTGGTTAACAGGACTTGGAAAGGGCCTTTCCAGCATGGAGTCAAAGCAGTCTTTCGTTG
>NC_048300.1:190393499-190438934 GCF_013100865.1 Trachemys scripta elegans
TTTTTTTTTTTTTTTTTTTTTTTTTGCTGTTCAGAAGACACAGCAGAGCTAGAAGGAGAAATAGGCTTATCATCAGTCGGAGAGTCTTCCCGAGGTGGAGGGGTCTTTTTACAGTGAGAAGCATGGGTCCAGGCAGATAGTCCTTGGCACTTCACAGTGGTGGCGGTGGTTAACAGGACTTGGAAAGGGCCTTTCCAGTGTGGAGCCAAAGCAGTCTTTTGTTGATGGACTTTACGTAGACTCAGTCTTTCTGTTTTAATGAATGGCAGGGCTGCTAGGGTCTTTGGGTAGTACTTTTTTTATTTGTGAGAAAAGAAACCTAACACATTCCATTAATGCCTGGCAGTGTTTTGCAGATTTTATAGTTGCTTGGGCACATTTAGGCCTTTCTTTTCTTGGCTATTAGCCAAGTCTTAGCTGTGGGCAGTGTCTTTGGATGGTGCCAGCATCTTATTTTTGGACTGAGCTTGCTAGCTATTTTTTTTTAGTTAACTCGTTTTGTTTTTTTTCTTTTTTTTTTTTTGGCTTTTTTTAATCTACAAAGGAAACTTCTACTTTTTACTTATACACTTTTTTTTAACAATGAACACATACACATTGCCATTATACAGTACATTAGTTTTATTATTCAATGTATGCATGTACATTTTTTTAGTAAAATAACTTTATTACAGAGCTTTGTAGCAACAAACTAGGACAAGCACACCCACTTTTGAGGAGTCCACTCGGTACAACCTCAGGTGTCCAATAGCTTTTTTTCTTCCCCAGCCCTCTGGCTAGAAATCTGAAGTAGCCAGAAGGATCTCATGGGCAATATGGGGAGTGGGTTAACCTTTCATGTTTTTGCTTTTAAAGACTGTTGGTATGCAAATTTTAACAACAATTTTTTTCAATTAAAAAAAAATTTGGCCAATGAAGTTTCTTTTTTTTACTTAAGCAATTGTATTAGACTTTAGTATATTACATTTTTTTGATTTATTTAAACACTTTTTGTATTCTAAGTTGAATAAAAACAAGTATTTGCTTTTTTTGATTTAACTTTTCTATTTAATTTTGAACTAGACTGTTTTATGAAAATATTAAACTCAACAATTTTGGCCACAAGACAAACACTGCAGGGGTAAACTCACCCTTGTGGGCTCAGCTAACCCCGCCTCGCCTCCCCACGCAGGATGTGTATGGGTGAGGCAGGAAGTATAAGATCAGAGCCCTGCAGCTCAGTTGTAGCCAGATCAGGGAAGGAGCCAGATGTCCTTCCCAGGGAGTCGAACCACTAGCAGAGCCCATGACTGGCTGTGGTGGGCGATGACTCTCCTGAGCTGGATTGGAGAAAAGGCAAGCCGCTGCCTTGGGAAGCTAAAGAACCCCAAAAGGGAGTGGAGAGCGAGCCACTTGGCAAGTAGACTGGGAACCAGACCCCAGTGGCCATGAAGCCCCTACCGGATGCCAGTTGGAAGTAGCCCAGGGGAATGAAAGATTGATCCTGTTGTGTTACCAGGAGGTGAGGCAGTGACACCATATTTCCCTGCCAACTCTGCAATGGGATTGCCAGTCACCTCTAGCGCCCTGGGCGGGGACATGGTGGAGCAGGGTGGGCCCTTTCCTTTGGCCCCACACTTGGGGCTGGATGAGCACTAACCCTTAGGCCAAGAGGCCTGAGCTACTGACTGCTTATTTGCTCAACCCTCAGCCAGGAGGTCTCAGCTATTACTTGTTCAGCTGCCTAGCCACAGACCACGATGCCCAAAAGTCCAATCTGGCATGAGCGCTGATTTCCTGACCCTGACCTGAGATGCAGAAAGCTTACAACATGGCAGAGAACATGGCAATGTCCCACCCCTGAGTCAAGGGGACGAATGGAAGCCGAACCTGAGTCACATGCAGGAGTGAGATGGAGGGAGAGCTTCCCTACCCTAGCCTGATGGAGATGGAGAAGCTGATAAAGTAGCTTGCTGAGAGCCAGAAATAGCAACAGGTGGCCAAGCTCTAGCAGCTGGGCAACCAAAATTCAGGAATCGGGGGCCCAGCAATCACAGCAACAGATCACTGCCATGCTGCCCACCCCAGGGACACTAGGCCCCATTGGAGGAGTGGCCCAGATAGCACCCGTGGTGCCGATGTGCCTGACTAAAATGGGGCTTGATGATGACCTGGCGGCCTTTCATGTCACTTTTGAGCAGGTTGCCCTGGCAGCACAGTGACCCCTGAACAATGGGCCACACACCTAGCACCATATTTGATGGGGCCCAGAGCAATCCACGTAGTGTGGGCTTGTGGCTGCTGCAGCCCAAGACTACACACAACTGAAAAACATGATCCTCAGTGCCCTCCACATCATGCCCAATATATTTCAGCAATGGTTCTGGGAAGAGATGTACCTGCCAGGAGCCAGACCATGGATGGTTACCCAGCGGCTGAAGGACGCCTGTTGGTGGTGCCTCCAACCTGAAAGGCACACCAGAGTCAAGGTCGCTGAACAGGTCGTCCCAGAACAATTTATTCACATCCTTCCCCCACAAGGAAGGGTGTGTGTCCTCCGCAATTGGCCAGCGACCATGAGCGAAGCAGTCACCTTGATGGAGAACTTTGTGGATACCAAAGCCCCAGTATGCTCTGGCTCTCAGAATTGCTCTTAACCCCACAGACTTTGCTGCTGAAAGAAGAACAACCCCAAAAAACAGGGAACTCTAAAGACATGAGTCAGAAATGGCTAAATCAGCTGGTGGGGCCTTGGTCGAAACTGAGTGAGAGGTACACTGGAAGACAGGATCCTTTGTACTGGTGGTGGTCACCCAGAGCACCAGACCTTAGGGCCCACCAACCTAACGATGGAAACCCAGACGCCTGGAAAGTCAAGCCTCTCAGCAAGTCCCAGAGTCAGGCTCAAATGGTTAGAGATCAGCCCATGTTTCACCTGCGGCTGTTGCCCTGGAATTTGACATTCCAGCATGTATCCCAGAATTTGACGATACTGCAGTCAGCCATTTTGTATGTTCAGCCACTGCTGGCTGAAAATCAAACATCACATAGCTAGGAATAATCTTAAACCATTGTGAGACAAGGTCAGACAGCTGCATATTTGTAGTTTGTTAATCAGAATGGGAGGATGGGACAGAAAGCTATGGAGGAAAGTGAGTGAATAGCAACCTTGGTTTTGGCTGCCCCTGACAAATTGCTGTTATGGCTAGAAATACTAGAAATGTTTTGAGATAATGAATAGTTTGTTGAAATTAGGAGAATTGGTGAGTCAGTAGAGATTATTATGCTGACCCACTAGGAGTCACTATAAGGTATGTGCTTTGTTAGAGTTAGCTACAAAAGATTAGGTAAAATAAATACCTCAGAGCAATCCGAGGGAGCTTTTCTTTGGAAAAGGAGCTGACATCTAAACTCCCCATCAGCTGGATGGAAAGAGGGCCAGTGGAAGTCCAGCTGGTGATTACTCAAAACCATCTCAGATTGTGGGTAGCTATGTCTGGGATGTCCTAAACCTATTGTTTATGTCTCTGTGTGCTTAAATCTAATCTATTTTAATCCAGTTTTCGATAAGGGCATGCTTACTTGTATTGATCATTTATCAGACAGAATTGCTCTGTTCCCATTGATTTATTCCTGACACCTCCTGGACTGAAACAGTTAAATTACCACTGTTTTGGGTTCTGAAAACCCTGGGTAACAGTGGCCGCCTCAGCCACCTCCACCAAGTATGCCCAGCAATGGACTGTGACTTCATGCAGGTCTGGACTGAGGAGGTTCGAGCTTGAAAACAGCCCTCTGCATGGGTGGCCGGTGACCCGGCTGCCCAGGGAGGCTAACCCCCGGCCCCATCTCTTGTGCCCAAGCCCCCACCCCTTCCCTTCTCCCCCCCTCCCCAGCAGAAGCCCAGAGCACCCCCACCATGGCCATAAATTCTACAACCTCTGTGACAAACACAGAGCCCTATCAATAGTTATATGGGAAATCAAGTGTAACCAACACAAGCTAGTTCCTTGTTACGAACATAGGCACTGACAGGGCACCCCCGGGGAAAAATTAGTGGGTGCTCTGCACCCATTGGCAGCCAAGCTTCCCCGCCCCACCTCCTCCCCCCTGAGTGTCCCTGCTTCTCTGCCTACCTCCCAAAGTTTCCTGCCTGGCCGCCGCCAAACAGCTGTTTTGCAGCGTTAGCATGCTCTGGGGGGAAGGTGGGGGAGGACGTGGGGAAGAGGCAGGGCCGGGGTGGGGATTTGGGGAAGGAGTTGGAATAGGGGCAGGGAGGGGGCGGAGTTGGGGCGGGGACTTTGGGGCGGGGTGGGGCCTCATGGAAGGGGTGGAGTGGGGGCGGGGCCAGGGGCAGAGGGTGGGGGTGAGCACCCATGGAAAAGAGAAATTCATAGATTTTAAGGCCAGGAGTTACCATTGTGATCATCTAGCCTGAGCTCCTGAGTAACAGAGGCTATAGGACATTTCTGATTCAAAGCAAGTAGTTGTAGTTGAACCAGGCATATTTTTAGAGTGATAGACTAACAGAGTTTAAGGCCCAAAGAGACAGGATCATCCAGTCTGATCCACTGTACCAGAGGCCACCAGCACAATCCAGCACGCCACACTAAACCCAACAACTGAAATTAGCCCAAAGCATTAGAGCCCTCTAGAGAATAAACTGGTATGTGCCATAGACAGCAAATAGGAGGGACTGAGATGCACCGATACCCAAGTCCCTGTAATGGCAGGGAATTGATTAAGTGAGATATACCCAGATGATCCCGGCAAGTCACCCAGGCCTCATGCTGCAGAGGAAAGCGGAAAAACCTGAAGGTCCTTTCCAATCTAGGGTGGGATTTCTACTTGAACACACATATGATTATCAATGAGACACTGAACATATGAGCAAGAATGAGCCAGCCAAGCACCCGACAGAGAGAGTTGCTCAGTGCCACCTCAAAGCACCAGCCCACCCCATCCAGTGTCCCATCTCCAGCCATGGCCATCTCTGGTGCTTCAGACAAAGGAGACAAAACAAAACCATCCCCCCCCTCCGAATTCATTGGTATGGGGGGAGGGGAAGAATCCTTTCCTGACCCCAGCTGAAGCATGAGATTTTAGGAACACAAAACAAGAAGTGGAAGGGACCTCCAACATTGCTAATCCCCAAAGTGGACACAGTACTCCAGCTGAGGTCTAACCAGCACCTAGCAGAGTGGTACTATCAGCTCTCATGACTTGCACGCTGTGCCTCTGTTAATGAAACCTAAAATTGCATTTGCTTTTTTTACAACAGCATCGCATTGCTGGCTGATGTTGAGGATGTGATCCACCACAACTCCCAGATCCTTCTCAGTTGTGCTGCGCCAAGCTAAGCCAGTTATCCCCCATTCTCTATTTGTGCATTTGGTTTCTTTTCCCTACGTGTAGCACTTTACATTTGTCTTTGTTGAATTTCATTTTGTTGTCAATAGTCCAGTTCTCCAATTTATCAAGATCCCTCTGAATTTTAGCTCTGTCCTCCAAAGTGTTTGCAACCCCTGCAGCATGATGTCATCTGAAAATTTGATCAGTATTCTCTCTATTCCTACATCTGGGTCATTAATAAACATGTTAAACAACACTGGACCCAGAACAGATTCTTGTGGAACCCCACTTGAGACGTCTCTCCAATCTGACATCCTTCCACTAATAGTTACTCCTTGTTTGTGGTTGTTTAACCAATTATGTACACTTAATGGTAGTTCTGCCAAGCCTGCATTTCTCCAGCTTACTTATCAGAATGTCATGTGGGATTGTGTCAAAAACCTTGCTGAAGTCCAGGTATATTATATCCATCACATTCCCCCTATCCACCAAACCAGTTACCCTGTCAAAGAAGGAAATCAAGCTAATTTGGCATGATTTGTTCTTAGTAAATCCATGCTGGCTGCAGTGATTACCCCTTCATCTTCCAGGTATTTGCAAATTGGACATTTTATACATTGCTCTATGGCTTCCCAGGTCTGTAGTTGACTGGCTGGTCTATAGTTCCCTGGCTCTTCCTTCCCCCCTTTTTAAAGATGGGCATTACATGAGCCCTTCTCCAGTCTTCCGGGATCTCTCTTGTCATCCATGAGTTTGTAAATATTATTGCCAGTGGTTCTGAGATTTCTTCAGCTAATTCCTTCTTTGGGTGAATAGCATCAGGCCCCGCTGATTTTAATTCGTTCAAACTGGTCAGAAGATCTCTGATGTGTTGTTTAGTTATCCCCATCTGCATCCCTTCCCCTTTATTGTCTATGGCAACTTCACTAGTCATCTGGTCACATTATTTTTTGTGAGAAGACTGAAGAAAAGTAGCCATTGAGCAGAGCTGCCTTCTTATCATCCTCCAATAACAGCTCACCTTCTCCATTGAGCAGCGGACCCACACCATCCTTGATCTTTCTTTTTTTGTGTGACATATTTGAAGAACCCCTTCTTGTTGTCGCTAACATTTCTTGCCAGCTGTAACTCATTCTTTGCCTTGACTTTCCTGATTTTGTCCCTAGAAGCTCACACTATTCCCATGTACATTTCCTTGGTGACATGCCCCGGTTTCCAACTTACTAAGTTGTTTGCCCCCACATCTCCTATTACAAGCTATTCTTAAACTCCACTCATCTGATGGTTAGAAACTTTAATCTAATTCCCAATCTAAATTCATTCATGGCCACTTATACCTGTTTGTTCTTGTGACAACACTGTCCTTTAGCCTACACAGCTTTTCACTCTCCCAGGTGTGTACCCCTCTGATGTATTTATGGAGAGCAATGATATCCCCTATGAATCTTTGTTTTGAAAGGCTAAAGAAGCCAAGCTTTTTTTAGTCTCCTCTCCTAAGATAGAAAAAACATCCAATCTTGATCTCCTGTGATGGAGTACTCACCACAACCCTTGGTAAATTGTTCCAATGATTACTTACTGTCATTGTTAAAATATGCACCTTTATTTCCAGTCTGAATTTGTCTAACTTCAACTTCCAAACTTTCGATTTTGTTACATCTTTGTCTGCTAAATGAAAGAGCCCTTTGCCATCAAATTTCAGTTCCCCATGTAGGCATTGATACAGTATGATGAAGTCACTCTTTAGCCTTCTCTTTGATAAATTAAACTGATTGTGCTCCTTGAGCCTTTCACTGTCATGCATGTTTTCAAATCCTTTAGTCATTTTCATGCCTCTTCTCTGAACCCTCTCCAATTCAGCTCAGCTACATCATTATGAAACTACAGTAAATTCATTGTCCAGTGCGGTTTTAGGACTAGAGTGTGATCTCAGTTATACTGGTGTAAATCTGGAATAACACCAGTCTCCTCAGGTTATTCCAGATTTAAACCATACACGTGAGATCAGCTGTTGTGTGTCTTTCCACCTTTTCTACTCTTGATTTAATTAAATCAGGAAAAGTCATACTAACAAGATGAGGGTAATGTGCAGAATTCTGTCTTTGCTCCGAAGACCTTGGTAGTGCTAGCTGAGGGAGCAGTTAGTCTTCAAGCATTGGAGGATCTCCAGATACAATATGGCTGTTTCATTTCACGGAGGTCCATTGTTTGTGAGGGGGTTCAGCCTAACTTCCAGAATGGCTTCACTGACTCCATGTTCTTGTTTAATTTCTCCCCTCCCCCTCAATTTCTTCATTACCAATATGAATTTATTTTTTATCCTTCGGAGTCTCAGCAGATACTCCTGACATCATTTTGATAACACCATGTCCCAGGTTCTAAGGTTTGTTTGTTTTTTTATTTTTTTTTTTATTTTTGGAGAGGAATTGTAGTCTGTTGGGTTTTTCTATGTTCTTTAGGATTTCCAGCATTTCTTGAATCCCCATGAATTTCAATATTTCCTCCTGTTGCATCAGACTCACTAGATTTCATAGTTTCACAGCATTTGCTTTCCTGAATCCATTTTTCCCTGTACTGCTGTGGTCTGTGAACCCAGTTCTGCATTATGTTGAGATGAAATAACTTGCTATCCCTGGTATCTGAATTCTGCATTAGGCTCATGTTTTCAATCAATTCCGTCCTAATAATTACAAGTCAACCTATCAGAAATAGACAATACGTGTTCATAATGGAAACAATAACTATAGTTTTGCTAGCATGAACATAACTCCTGATCTTCCTCTATACACCTCCACTGGCTCCCCTTTCTCCACTGTAGCAAACATAAGTTTCTAGTCTTCTCTTTCAAGGCCTTTTATGGCTAATCCCCAACTACCATATCATCTCTCATACACTATTGAGATGATGACTCCCATCTCCAATCCAACAATGATGACAGCCTTCATCACCCAGTCATTACATTTTCAAACAAGCACATTTGTGCTGTCTTCCATGCTGCCTCTCACACTTGGGAAGAGCTACCTGTAAACATCTGGAAAGCTTCCTCATTTTCCTGCTTTGAATCCGTCCTTAAAACTCTTTTCAGTGATGCCGACAAAAAATAGGACAACAATTAGGCTGCTGGTGTGCTGAGACTACAGACCATCATGGTGACCAATACTGTCCCATTATTTCCTTGTGCTCTCCCAGTCTGTATCCACCTGTTGCCTCTTTTCTTATACCTAGAGTTGAAGCTTTTGGGGCAGGGACAGGGACCATTCTTTTGTTCTGTGTTTGTCCAGCACCTCCACAGTAGAGTCCTGGTTCCTGATTGGGGCTCCCAGGTGCTACAAAAATACAAATAAATAGTAATAATAAATTGTACATGGAACTGAGCACTCAGGGATAATGGATGCTGTTAAGACAATCTGTTGCATAACTTGTATGTGTGTCACTCCCCTTCAGTGCCTGGCCCAGGCCGAGGAAGCTAATGATCCAACCAGCAGACCAACTTTGGTGATTAATCTTGGTCATGTGCCACCTGAGGCACGTGGCACGTATGCTAAGAAGAAGTATGTGTGTCAGGAAAACGCTGGTATCTTTCATATCAGCACAGAGTGCAATGTGTGGTAGAGCGATGTATTATACACTAGCTGTCAACATGAAGGCAAAAGTATCTTCAGGCCCTTGTTTGGCCCTCTGATTAGAGGTTTGGTGGGGGATGCATAGGAAGCAAGGACTGGCATGTGGGTGATTTGCATTTTCTAAACAAAGGCTGCAAGATCTTCATTGTCACTAAAAAGCACCTGACACAAATAAAAGGGGAGGGGGATTATGGTGCCCTTTTGCCCCCCAGATCTTGGGACTTGTCTGCCCTGAGTTGGTTCCTCAGCACAGGTTAATGCAGTCAGGCATCAACTGCTAACTGCCCCATGGGAATGGTACATTAACCGGAGATTGCTAGACCAACGCTGCCCCAGCACCTTTAAAGGGGGTAGCACAGGAGTGGCTAAAGCATCTCTGTGGTGCCAGTAGGTTCCTATATGTGGGAGAGAACCTCTAGGGTCTGGGCTTTCTGGGTTTTGAATCATGTTAAACTGGTGGAGGGGCTCACAACAAAGGGCGCATGGCCAGGGTGTGAAGCCAGTGGGATTCATTTAGTTTCTAGGCAAAAATTAGATTGCTAAATATTGTCAGGGTTGTCTCTCGGTCAGTCCAACACAAACCAGAAAGACTGCTTGCAGAATCAGAAAGTCGCATGGTAAACAAATGGGACAGTAGGGAAAAGGAATGTCTTCAAAACCTAGCAAGGCTTCAGTGGAGCTTCTTCCTCTGATATTTTAGATACAATGGGCCCCATTCTTTCTTTACGTTCCCTCTCTCCACGTTGACTTCAATTATTTGGGGAGGGTAATTTTGTTTCTTCATTATTCTAAAGAAAGTGGTTTTCTGTGTCTAGGTATCATTAGGCTTTAATCTATGAGAGGCAGCTTGTTTGTGCAAAATAAATTCAGTGTTGTTATGATTCTTCTACAGCACTTCCTAGGCACTAGAGTCAAGAATTCCAAGCAAGCCTAATTGTGGTTAAACTAGACATGTATTTAGCAAGCTGACTGACTTACTAATGAAATTATGAAGCAGTCATTCATTTAGCAACACTACATTTATTTAGGAGGAGGATTGCATTAGGTGGAGAAGTATGAGCAATCATAAGAGCCAAAGTTAGATACCTAGAACATGATAAGTTGCACAGAAAAATGAAAAGTACTAAAAATTAGGTGGCAGTGCTCTAGTTTATTTAAAAAGAAAATTCTCCACAGCACTAGGACTAGATTGTGGTTATACCGTGGATTAGGAAAGTGGTAATTAAGATTTCCTCATGGCATTATGGGTATTATTTGGTTTTGATTTTCATTGTAGGAGAGCATTGACGTTGGTGCTCCCGACCCAGCAAACAAGTCGGCAAAGAGGATTGGACAGAGAATAGATGGAACCATGGTTCTGCTCTCTTCATACCGGATCTGGCTGGAGGTGATGTGGTGTGGGGAATGGAACAGGGGATCTTCAGAGGATGTGTGCTTCACAGGGGTGTCTCCAAAGCACAACGTCTCCTGGGGGTACTCATAGGGTGGTATAGCAGAGCTTACGCACTACTCCTTCCCAAGGGCTGTGCCTACGGGCACAATCTGGCCCTTAACTTCCAACTAAAGCAGACTTTGAAAAGCAAGAAGCTGATACAGAAATAGAATCTCAGCCATTTTGTATCATTCAGGTTTATTAATAGATGTGGAATCTCAGACGTGCAATCAAAATTGTTATTAAGAAATATAGTGTTGATTTTCTCATGAATCTGTACATATTTTTTTCTAAAATGGCTAAAGGCAAAATACACCTCTGCCTCGATATAACGCCACCTGATATAACACGAATTCGGATATAACGTGATAAAGCAGTGCTCCGGGGGGCCGGGGCTGTGCACTCCAGTGGATCAAAACATGTTCAATATAACGCAGTAAGATGTTTTGGCTTCCAAGGACAGCGCTATATTGACGTAGAGGTGTATTTCAAAACATCTTAGTGCCTTAGGCCCAGATACTCAAAGGAATTTAGGTACCTGACTCCCACTGAAATTAATGGCAGTTTGTGACCTAAATACTTTTAAGGATCTGGGACATGGACTTTTAAGGCCTATTGATTTCCAATGGAAAAGAGGTGCTAAGTCATTTAGACACTTCTGAAAATGTTACCCAACACATCGGAACTCTGTATGCCTAATATTGGGCACCAAATCTATATTTGGGCACTGGATATCTCAGATGTCCTGAGCCTCTCTGCAGTTCCTATGAATCCTTCAGGAATTGTGTGTGCTCAGCCCCTCTGAAAATTAGGGAGCATTTATTGAAGTGCCTAAATCTGATCTCCCCAACCTTGACATTGTTTTTATTGTCCCAACTGTTGCAGAGGCTGGAAAGATGCAGACACCAGTGCACTCTCCTCCTCCTCTGCCGCACATTTTATCCATGTAAGAAATTCCAACATGTGAGCCGTCATTGGTGTTAACATTGGCTGAAGGGGTGTAAGGAAGCAGGAAACCTGCTTGATGTTCAGGTACCCGGCCTCCTGGGACCATTCACAGACTCAGCACTGTCATTCTGTTGGAGACGATGAGCCATATTCTCCCCTCAGCTACACCTATGTGATTTCATTGATCTCATTAAGCACTGTGCGTAGGTACAGAATTTGGCTCTAGATGCAATTCTGTCCCTTTACTATTACAAAGCACGTCCTTGCTTCTAGACAGGGTGGATTGGAACTGGTCAGAACTAAGAGGATCAACCAGATGTCTTTTCTATTTGTTTATTTCAATTCATTTAGTGTGTATATAGGGCCATAAGTATAGTGCGTAAGAGTGAATGTACAAAATACACAAGATGACGAAGATCTGGCCAGTTGTGTAGGGTGACCAAGAGGATAACAGAAATTGTTGGGGAATCGGTAGAAGTAGATTACAGGCATATTGGAGGCAGAGCCATGGCAGGATTCCTGCCAAGTCTGAGTCCCACTTAGCCTTGGCCTTCCCCTTGCTGTGAATTCCTCCTTCACACCCACGCTGCTCTCTCATTTTTCTATGCCTCGTCCTTCTTCCAATGTTTAACATCCTCCTTAGTTGGAAAAGATCAGGACCAGGCCCTCTCATTGCTTATTTGTCCAGAGAAGCTGAGATGAGATACAGTATTTGGACTTAGGACATGCTCATTTATAGTCACTTTTCTGGGACACGGGGAGCTCAGTGACTGCCTTGTGGCTGCGTAGGTTGAGGCAGTAACACAGCCGAGATCCTCTTGACCTTGTGACCTCTTTCAGTACAGTCTATTATTCCACTAAAACACATGGCCAATTTCAATACCAACTGTAGTTCATTTTAAGACACATTTTAGCTGGCATTTTGGTTTGTGAGATCAGAAAGCCAGCACTTCAGCACACTTATAGTTGATAAAGGGGAACATAAGAAAAATTTCCTAATTCTCGAATTTGTGTTCCCCTTTCTACTATGGTGATTAGAGGTACTTTAGAATATAGACAGCTACATAGATAGATGGATGGATGGGTAGGATTTTCTTAAATAAGAAAATATATCTATCATTGGAGCTGTTTGAAATTGTCCAAATTTTGATTTTTATACAATTATTTTTAGAAATTTGGAATTATGACCAAGAGGAAAAACACTTTGCAATCCCCTTTCTTGATATGTTTTCAGCTATCATAGGTATTTGTACAGTCCCCATTAACATAGCATCTAAGCAGCTCACGATCTTTAATATATTTATCCCCCCTCCCCACAAGTTAGGGAAGTGCAAATAGCAGTGGAAGGGATTAATTTTATCTGGACACTTGTGTTACCCGGGGTTCTTTCAACCCAAAGCCCTTGGTAACTTTTACTCTGTGCAAGGTGGTGTCAGGAAATAAATCAGGGGAGACACGGCCGTCTGACTGATAGATGGCTGGCACAAACAGGACAACACAAGAGTGCTTTCACTTAAAGCTAAACCTTTACTTAGTCTCAGCACTTACACACGTCCGCAACAGGTTAGTAAAACACCCACAACCCTTGATAATTACCAAAGCTGAGTGTGGTTCTCGAGTGACACAGCGGCAGGCTTCTGGTGGCCAAATCTTCCGTTTGCAAGGTGTATCCAGAGGGAGAATCCAAATAGGGTGACCAGATGTCCTGATTTTATAGTCTCAGTCCCAATTTTGGGGTCTTTTTCTTGTATAGGTAGGCTCCTATTACCCCCCACCCCCTGTCCCGATTTTTCACACTTGCTGTCTGGTCACCCTAAGTCCAAACAAGTCCAACTACCTCAAACTTTTCCCCTTTATTTATACATTAGTAATAGAATGACATGTTCCTTAAAGAAAACTTGTTAAGTAAGCAGTTTCAATGGTCAAGCAAGAAGTTCCTTCTGATTATTGATTAACCAGGTGTAGGTTTTTCCAGAGTTTGCAGCCTTGAGGCCCCAGTAGACATTCCTGGGGCACATCCTGCTCTTCTAAAATGCATGTATCAGCAACTTCAACACAATTCTTATCAGGAAGGATGCAGGGTCAAGCTGCCCCTTCTATGGCACCAAACTCCGCACCCCTCCGTTTTGGTCAAGCTGCATGGCCACTTTATAGCTTGCTGACTTGGCTTTTAGCAATAAGCCATAGTGGTTTCAGGCACTTTACTGGTTTGCCAAAATCTCCCCGTACACTTGCCCATAAAGAATTGGGTTAAAATCGCTAACATTTCTTGAGCTGTGAAAAGTTTATGTGAACCTCTCAACAGTTTTGATCTGCATAGTTTCACAAACCTCAAACTTGCTGTTTTGGTTTCAGTTAAGAACAAACTCTAAATCTTATAGTTAAACTCATCTAACAATTCTAAGTGCTTCTCTTAGGTTTACAGCAGAAGTAGAGTTGGATACAAGTTTAATAAAATCCAGATCTGTGTTTTGAAGCAACCCAACGTCTGGAGATGTTTGAATCTCTATATATGAGCCGGAGCTTTATCTAATACAGAAACATGAAAAAAATCATAACTTTTGCTCAACTTTGATGCATAATTATACATCAGCACAGATTTGTCTCAAACCGGGCACTAATTTTCTAGAAATGGGCTTAGGGCATGAACCTGATCTAAGTTAGGAGTTTGTAATGAAACTATTACTCCTTTGGAGTAGCTTTGGGTTTCATGGCAAGCTTTCTGCACAACTCTGCAGATTTCAAAGAAGCTGCCGAACAGTCAGACAATGGAGACTTTTAGTGATTAAAAATACAATATAGAGAGACCCTACCTATTCCTGTAATTTCATTCCCAGAAGTACTGACATATAGCAATATTAGAACATAATGAGAGCAATTCGCAATGCACTTTAATGTTGGCACTGAGCCAAATAGTCACTCTACTGGCAAGACAAAGCCTCTTTCTGTTCAGAGGTCCCTGAATCTTCTCTGACAATTTTCCTTATATTATTTGTGAACTGTCTTCACTCTGCCCCCACTCTCCTGTTATTTTAGCTATGAAGTGTGGTGAGAATCTGTTCATGACAGCCTCAGGTTATGGTCGCCTGTCACTGAGGTCAATTCTTGACTCAGCCACAATGCTGTGTGAACTTGGGCCAGCCACAATTTCTCTACGTCTGTTATCCAGGCACGAGGAGAGAGACTTTCCCCATTTGTATCATGCTAATATTATTATTATTGCTTCCCTATTGCACAGGGAGGTTGTGAGGATAAATTTGTTAATGTTTGAGTCCCTCAGTATCACTAGGGCTGTATGGGTACCTAGATAGTTAAAGTCCTTAGAAGCCAAAAGATTAATATTGATGTTCTTAGAGGCAGAAGCTGATGGGGCAACTCTCTCTCGCTCTTTCTCCCTCCTTTTCTTCCTTCCCTCCCACAGCATTTTTCCTCTTCACTCCCAGAACCAAAACTCATCACATCTCTTTAGCCCTCTGGCAACATTTCTTTTCCTAGTCAGTGCTGAAAGCCCTGTGTCCTCCCCCCAAACCCCATCCCTCACCAAAGGCAAAGAGCCAGCTTTCGTTTCAATTTCCTGATCACTATCACTGCTCTTGGCTCTGAGCCGGCTCCTCTCCTTCCCAAAGCTGCCTTCATGACATGTGACTTCTCCAAGCCTGAGATAAGGTCCAGGAAACCGAAACAGGATGAGACATAGCATGGCAGGAGAGCAGCATGGGTGTGAAAGGGGAATTCTCAGAAAGGGGAAGGCATGGACAGGTGAGACTTAATCTAGGCATGGTCAGCCATCATCCAAGCATGAGGTGAAAGACTTCTAACCTAGCAGTAGGCCAACAAGAAAAAATGCAAGGACTGGGCACTATCCTCAGGTATGGACAGAAGAAACAACACAAGAGAACAGTGTGTAAATTCATATGGTAGGGCCTCGATCCTGCAACCATTTAGGCACATGCTTAACTCTAAGCACCATAGACTTCTCTTGTTTGCAGATGTCAGAGCTCACAGAACCTGGACATTAATCAGAGGATGTCCTCTATATCAAGAGAAGCTAGGCATTGTAGCCTGCCCTCCAGATGTTGGGTTGGGCACTCTTCCACTGCATGAGTTATTGGCTGTGATGCTGCCCTCAGGGACAACATAGGGAGCATACCAGGCCAAGTCAGTGCATGGTTATGACAACTCTGGTCAAGGCTATTTAGCATGGTCAAGGCTTGGGAACAGTTTTGACCTTTGCTCTGTGCCAGACTTTTTGAATGCTGCAATAGTGAGTACAAAAATTGAGAAATTGAAGCAGCTAGTTTTTGGTGACCAACCCAAAGTGAGAGATGAACTCATTGTGGAGGTTATCTGTTATATTTGAACGCAGCGGAAAAGGAGTTAGACAGACACAGAGGGAGCTGATGGAAACACAGAGGTCTGCTGTGCTGGCTTTATTGTTCTGGCAGCAAAACTGATACTAACATAAAAGGGAGGCTTTACACTGAGGAGGGGGAAGCACAGAATGCCCAAATATTTAAAGGGACAGGACATCATGTTTCTCTACCCTACTTTAAAAGCTTCTCAAATATGTACAGGAGATTTTGACAGACCAGTAAAAGGCCAGGGATGATTACCAATAGGGTAATATTGACGATCATACTTGTTGCTAACAGCAGCCAAAACTAATAGGCCTTTTTTGTAGGCCTGTACAGCCTTAGCATGATTAAGCAGGTAGGACTAAGACTCTTGCTCAACCTTTGCCTGACTCTGCACCCCTCCCTGATGAAATCTCTGTTGGACATGGTGGGGTCTGTGTTTTAGGAGAAAAAGCAAGAAGCTTATCTATATTTGCCTTCTGGGATGTGTCTGTGAGGGCCTCAAGAGATGCATACCCTCAGGAACACATCTGGACACATCCCGCCCCTGCCCCTGCCCCTGCCCCGCCTCTTCCCACCCCTGAACCGCCCCAGCCCTCCCCCCACTCCCCATAGCTCTGTAGTAGGGCCGGGCCTGCACTCACTGTCAGCAGGAAGTGCAGTGACCCGGCCCCAGCCGTGCTGCTGTGAGTGCTGGGGGGTGGTTCCCCCTAGGGTTACCATACGTCCGGATTTTCCCAGACATGTCCGGCTATTTGGTCCTCAAATCCCTGTCCGGGAGGAATTTCCAAAAAGTCGAACATGTCCGGGAAAATAGGGAGGCGTGGTAAGGGGACCCCAAGTGCGAGTGGTTGCAGCAAAACTTACATCTCCCATGATCTGCCGGGGCACAGAGGCGGCGGGCGGCATCTGCAGCCGCCTCCTCCCTGGGCTCCAACTTTCCCGGCTCCCGCCGCTCTGCACCGTGCGCCGGGGCCGAAGCAACTTCCCCAGCGCAGCAGCAGCTGGAATCCAGGGGGCGGGAGGGAGGAGGGGGAATGCGGGGTGCCCCCAGTCTCCCAAGCCAGCCCCGCCCCCCCACGAAAGCCTGGGGCCAGCCCCCCTGCTCCCTCCCCACAGAGGCCTGGCTCCGCGGGGGGGCTGCATAGGGCTCCAGAATTGCTAGGGATGGCCCTGGCTCTGTGCTCTTTAACAGTTTATTAATGATCTGCAAGAAAACATAAAATGATTACTGATAAAGTTCACAGATGACAAAAAGATAGGAGGAGTGTTAATTAATGAAGAAGGCAGGTCGGTGATACAGAGCGATCTGGATCTCTTGGTAAACTGGGAGCAAACAAACAATATGCACATTAGTATGGCCAATTGTAAAGTCATACATCCAAGAACAAGGAATGTAGGCCAAGTTATGACTTGATCACAGTCTGGAAGTACCTACAAAGGAAGGAAAAATATGATTAGAGAGCTCTTCAATTCAGCAGACAAAGGTATAACAAGATCTAACAACTGGAAGCTGAAGCAAGACAAATTCAAACTAGAAACAAGATTTTAGCAATGAGGGTAATTAATCATTGCATCAGTTTAGTGAGAGTCGTGGTGGATTCTACATCACTTGACATTTTAAAATCAAGTTTGGATGCTTCTCTAAAAGAAATGCACTAGTTTGAACAGGAATTATTTTGCAGGGGCCGCTCTAGCTACAGGCAAACGAGGCAGTTGCCTAGGGGTGACAGATTTCTGGGAGAAAGGATTTTCTTTTTGATGGGCAAAATTGAGGTGAGAATGAAATGATAGTTGATAATGGATGCTGGAAAATGTAGTCTCTGAGAGATCCGTGCATGGACAGTTATGACTGTTTCCTCTGTTATGTAGGCAGCCTGGTCTAGTAGTCAGAGCAAGAGTCTGCAGGCAGAGCAGGATTCTAGATTGGGGAATGAAGCTGAGGGTCAGCACCAGAGTTGACTGCCAGTTACCAGACCACTGGACAAGCCAGAGCCAGAGTCAGGAATCAAAGCTGAGGATTGGAGTCAAGGTCAGATATCAAATGCCAGAGACAAGGGTCAAGCCAAAGTCAGAAATCAGAACTGGGGTCAGTATTGTCCTGATGAAATATGTGTGGCAACATTGTATGTGAAGTTGTCAGATTCCCCTGAATGAAATTATTAACACATGTTCCAAACCACAGCAGAAGTTGGCAAACAGGTCTGTCTCAAACAAACAAATATGTGCTCTGCTTAATTTGCTTTTAAGCAGGAAACTGAGTCATCAAGAAGGAAGGGTAGACAAAGCCCAAACAGGCGAGGAAAAGCAGTAGTGAAATTACTTCCCCATAGTTGTTTTTCTCCTGAATCTCAGCTGGAATTGTGTTTCAGGCGTGGGACAGACACCCCAAGGCACATCCCTCCTCCCTGCTCATCGAATTAATGACACCAGAAGGGACAAAGGAAGCGTTTGTTGGATAATGAGAGAAGGGGTCTTGACCTGAGAAGTTGATCAGTAAGACTGCTGAAAACATATGGTGAGAAACTTTGCTTGAACCCGATATGGTTTGTTAAATTGGTCACCAGTAGACTTTTAACTTTAGTTTCTTGTAACCATTTCCTACTTTTAAGCCTCATTACTTGTACTCCCTTAAAATCTATCTCTTTGTAGCTAATCAAATTGTTTTATTGTTTTATCTAATCCAGTGTGTTTGAATTGAAGTGTTTGGGAAGCTCCATTTGGAGTGGCAAGTTAAATAAATAAAATAATGGAGATAGCCTATCGCCTAGAACTGGAAGGGACCTTGAAAGGTCATCAAGTCCAGCCCCTGCCTTCACTAGCAGGACCAAGTGGCCCCCTCAAGGGCTGAGCTCACAAGCCTGGATTTAGCAGGCCAATGCTCAAACCACTGAGCTATCCCCCCTTCTATGTGCATATTACTTCTGTTAAAGAAATGACAACTTTATTTAATTTGTATTGTCCAAGGAAGGGCTAGGCAGTACAGGACATATATTTCTGAGGGAAAATCTAATCTAAGATTGTGGTGTGTTGGGGCAGTATAGCCAAGGCTGGAAAGAGCCAAGATGTGTCTGATAGGATGCAGCACACACAGACAGAGCTGGGAATGACTTGCATGCCGGATGCTGTTTGTGGGCACTCCAGGCTGAAGGCTACAGCAGCAAAGCAATGCAAAGGGCACCCCAGGTTAGACAGCATGGGTGATTCAGCTACTCATTAGTCTGAATTGTTACTGTGGTGTGTCGCAATGGGTTTGTTTATCTCTCATGTAAATTGCATTTCTATGGTCTCTTAATGTCCCCTGGAAATACCTTCTAGATGGCAGAAATACATTCCTTTGTCTAGAGTGGGGAAACTTCAATCCTACCCAGCAGATACAATTTATGAACATAATTCCCAATATGTTTCTAATTTTGAACTTATCCTTCATACATACTCCACACCATAATATTAATGATCTTGGGTTATTAGCTTTCTATTGATATCTTACATGCCACCTTTTAGATAGAGGTTATGACATTAGTGAGTTGGGGTACACTCAACTGGTCTGGCCAGCTGACACTCACTACCAGTTACCACTAAGGCCTTTGCCCTCTTGCATTGGGATACCGCTAGGGTCACAAGCTTGCATTGTAATTAATCATTGTGATGTCATGCTGCCCTTTACTGCTGTATGTCATGATTAGATCCCTACCAAATTCAGGGTCCATTTTGGTGGATGTCGTGGTCATAGGATTTTAAAAATCATAAATTTCACAATTTCAGATATTTGAATCTGAATTTTCATGGTGTTGTAACTGAAGGGGTCCTGACCCAAAAGGAAGTTGTGTGTGTGTGTGTGGGGGGGCAGGTTATTGTAGGGGGGCGTTCTTGGTATTGTCCCCTTACTTCTGTCCCGTTGTTAGTGGTGGCGCTGCCTTCAGAGCTGGGTGGCTGGAGAGCAGTGGCTGCTGGCTGGGAGGCCAGCTCTGAACATCAGCACAGAAGTAAGGGTGGCATGGTATGACAACTAGGCTGGTACAGTTTAAGCGTGTTTGTGTCTAGATAAAGTCTCTTGGAGCCACCTCGAGTTTCTAGCTTCTTAATTTCTGAATTATTCTGCCTAATATTTCCTTAATTGATGATTTCTTTTGTCATTACTTCCTGTCTCGTACAAATCTAAGTTATAGATTACAAAGTTTAAGGGTTTTTTTGAAGTATGGCATGAAGGACTGGTTAAAGATTTTCAAATTTCACAGTTTTGACAATTAGCCTAAATTTTGAATTTCAATGGGGAAGAAACCAATTAATTGTATGTGACATTTTTCTTTTTGACCTATCTATGGGGATGGTCCACACTTTCAAAAGTGACAAAAGATGGTATTCGCATTAAAAGAAAAAAGACAGCAAAAATACTTTCACAAGATACTGCAATCCCCTTCCAATTGCCAAAGAGCTCTAAAAGTGGGTTTAAAAAACAAAAAACAAAAACATATCCTATAGGATAATAACATGACCTCCTGCCTTCTAAATTTAGTGCGTTTTTGGCCATTTCCATTAACCAATTTCTAACACATTTAGATTTGCCCCACCATACTCAGTGCTGAGTCTGTACAATAGTCAAAGTAGCAATTATAGGCCCCAATCCTGCATTGTGATGTATGTGGGAGAAGTATTGTGCCCATGAGGTTGTGAGAAGGTTCTATCAGTAAGGCCACATTTTAGTCAAGGGTATTTTTAGTAAAAGTCATAGACAGGTCACGAGCAGTAAACAAAAATTCATGGCCTGTGACCTGTCCATGACTTTTACTATATATTCCTAACTAAAACTTGGGGGAGGGGGCAACTTGGGAGGGCAGCCCTGGGGACGCGGCCGGTGCTGGGGAGAGGCTCACAACCCAGGGGGGTCCCGTGGGTCAGGGCCATGTTTTCTGCCGCCCCAAGCAGCGGGGGGGGAGGAGGGGGAGCCGATCGTGCCGCTCCATTTGGTGGTGGCAGTTCAGCGGCGGGTCCTTCGCTCCCTCTCTTCCTCTTCGGCGGCAGCTCAAAGAGGAAGAGAGGGACTGGGGGACCTGCCGCCGAAGACCTGCACGTGCTGCCCAGATACCGGACGGAGTGCCGTTCCTTTGTATTGGCCGCCCCTTCCTGCTTCCTTAGCTGGTGCCTGGAGCTGGCCCTGCCGCGGGTGCTATGGGGGATTCGTGGCGCGGGGGGGTGCAGGTACTTGAGGGGGGAATCATGGCCTGGTGGGAGCGCTATAGGTGCTGGGCTATGTGTGTGGGTGCTGGGGGGGTTCTGGTCCTGGGGGCTGCAGGCGCTCAGGAGTGGAGTCGCAGCCCGGGGGGTGTCGCGGGTGTTCGGGGGAGGGGGCCATGGGTGCTGGGGGAGGGGTTGGTGGGGCTGGGGCAGGCTCCCTACTCAGTTCCCCCCCTGCAGTTCCCATTGACTGGAAACCACGGCCAATGGGAGCTGCGGGGGCGGTGCCTGTGGGCAAAGGCAGCACATGGAGCTAGGAGCTGAGGAAGGGGAGTTGCTGAGCTCCCCCAGCCCCCAAATCCTGCTGCTGGAGGGCGAGGGCGCCGAGACTGCCCCGAGACTGGTGCATCTAGCCTAGCGGCTGCCCGGGTTGCTCAGGTGGCTCCCGGGCCAGGCACACCGGCTGCTGCAGAAGTCACGGAATGTCATGTAATCTGTGACTTCCGTGACCTCCGTGACAAACATGGAGCCTTAACCATTAGTAGCAAACTGGTCACTGTGGTTGCTGCAGCACTGAGAGGAGTGCAGGCTTAATTGAAGGTGATTAACCAGTTTCTGTTAGGGATTACAGACACTTGTTTGTCAATTGCTGGGCTAATGAGGCAATTAGCTCAGTGATTTAGAGCATATGTAGGAGGAACAGGTTGAGCCTAGGGCTAGGCTGAGCAGAGAAGGCTGTGTGTGGTAATCACCTCCTGCTGTAAACTTGCAATATTTGGTGTTACTTTGTAAGTGAAGAATTAGATAATGTTTTCACCCCTCAGCCATAAGGCCGAGACTACATATGTGGTGAAAGGGAAACAGCCTGGTGTGTGTTTGTGTTTAAGAGACCAAGAAACAGACCAGGCAGGATAGCACACTGGGTAGGCCATGCAGGTGCCTAGTGACAGAGGTCAATGGATCTGTTCACAGAGGAAGCAGTCAGCTTGTATTGAGCGTAATACAGAATTGGCACCAGGAAAAGGGTTGAGAAAACAATTTCAAAATTGCTGAAGCATCCCTTTTCCAATGTTTCTGAAAGAATTTTTTTTTACTTTTTATTTCAAAGTGTAACTTAATTTCCATGAAGGAGTTTAAGAAAGTCTCAATCTGAATGAAACATTTTCACTGAGTCAAACTGACACTTTTCAGTTTATTTACTTTTGGTTTGTGAACTCTTTTAACATTGACTTTTTGTCCCACTTTAGAATGGGACAATTTTTTGAAAAATAGAAAATTCTTGCAGGGCAGGAAAACTGTTCCCTGCTGACCACTAAATGGGTCCAGCATGTCATTGTTTAGACATCTTCATAGGTGGTGTTCGCTTTGCTTCCTATAACACCAGTCCCGTCCATGTTTTGTGCAAACAGTTGCATGTGTGTTACTTTTAAAAATGTGCTCTTTACAGAGTAATGATTTGGTACCTAATAGACACATTGTACTTGATGGCTTCTTGTGTTTGGTGATGTGCTACCAAGCCCTGTTAAATTAATGGAGATGTCCTATCTCCTAGAACTAGAAGGGACCTTGAAAGGTCATCAAGTCCAGCCCCCTGCTTTCACTAGCAGGACCAAGTACTGATTTTGCCCCAGATCCCTAAGCTGCCCCCTCAGGGATTGAACTCACAGCCCTGGGTTGAACAGGCCAATGCTCAAACCACTGAGCTATCCCTCCCCCTGTTATATTTATGGATCTTCCTCCGATCTCCTCATTTGAAGTGATGATGTAACATAGCTGTCTAATTCTTCATGTTAATTGGAGGTGGAAGATGAAAATTTTCTTTGGAGAGGCTGAGTGACCAGGCTCCTGACTCCATGAGAAAGGGCTTTCTAGACACAAGGAGTGGGCAGGTTCCACTCCTCATCCTAGGCATGTATGGGAGGAGCATGATCTCTTAGGAAGGATTGTTGGGTCCCACTCTGAGGAGTGTTTCTGGGGGTGACTGTGCTGGAAACATTGTTTCATGGGAAATGTTGACATTTCCAAGTTTGTTTTTCTTCAAAATTGGAACAAAAATAAAAATTTTCAGAAGGACCCGTGAAATGTCAATTAAAAAAAATCTTTGTCATTTTGCTTAACAATTTAAAAAAAATATTTTATATATATTTTTACATTTCATGATATCTGGAGAAGTAGCACACTGCATGTCATATACCAAGGCATGTGAACAGTCAAAATATTCTATCTTTTTAAATCAAGGGCAGCTTGAAACATCTTACTACATGCTAGAAAACAAACATATCTCTGGTTTGTGTTGTAATACAATTGTTTAATTCCAGGCAAACAGGAATAGTGAAACAGCTGCTTCTCTGACTAGGACACTGAGTGCTATCTTTTAAAGATCCATGTATCAGACTGTTTCATTACAACACTATATTACAATAGTATGCATTATCATTGACATAGCATGAAATAAATAGTGTGTGTGTGTGGGGGGGGAAATCTTGAAACCAATGATTTTTTGAAGTAAGAAATCTTGTTTTGGAAAATGGTCCTGGGAAACTTAATCGAAATCAATATGATTTTATGAAAACTATTGATGTTGTTGAAATGCCATTTTTCAACAGCTAAGTGAACAGTTTTCTGACCAGCTCTTGCCACCACTCCAGTTTCTCTTTCCTGCTTCTCTGTTGAGCAATTTTACGTACATGAGTAGTCCCACTGGTTGTGGAATTGCTCATGTGCATAGATTTAATCAAGTTAGAAGGGCTTGGAGGATCAGAACCTTAATGAGCAATATTGCCTTGCTCTCTATGCTCTGGTGCGTGTCAGTGCTACTTGCATTGTTCCCCAGCATTGTTTTTTATCTCTTATAAATTGCTAACCAAGAGGGAAGCTATGGAACCTATTCCACATTTTGAAAACTCCTATTATCTAGGATCAACAAGGCCCAAACCAGTCTTTGGCTTCATGCCTAAAAAAACACAAGCTGTGCATCAGTCTGATATAGTTTGCATCCCTTAGTCAGGCTTCATACCTGCTTAGTTATGAAATTGCCTTCTTTGGAGGTATTAAATTCACATACATATAAAAAAAAAAAAGAATTAACCTGTTGGCTTGTTCATCTCCTTGGCAATAATATGCTTCCTCCGTGTTAGCTTTTGGGGAAAATAAGTTGATACATTTTTAAAAGTGGGAATCCATAAGTCTTGGTGTTCAGAATGAAAAAAAAAGGTTACCAGTGTGCCGGGACAGTGCCTGTCATTCCAAAGTCACCAGTCATAGTCTCAGAATACATTTTCTGCTGTGTATAATAATATATGGAGATATACCTATCTCATAGAACTGGAAGGGACCCTGAAAGGTCATCGAGTCCAGCCCCCTGCCTTCACTAACAGGACCAACTACTGATTTTTCTCCAGATCCCTAAGTGGCTCCCTCAAGGATTGCGCTCACAACCCTGGCCAATGCTCAAACCACTGAGCTAGCCCGCTCCCTTCAAGCACAGAACAGGTACCTTTAGCTACACTCTCTCCCACTGGTGCAATTTGCAGGAATGCACCCTATGCAATTGCTTGATTAGCTGTGCAAGAGGGGTTCCCTCCTCAGGGGAGGGCAGGTAGTTATTCCTGGCTTCTCCTGCAAGTTCTGCCAACCTTAGCACTTCAGGGCTGGACAGAAGCACAGCTGCTGTCCAAGGAGTCCGCCTAGGAGCTCTACTGAACTTTTAAATTTCACAGTCAGTGTGTGTCTTCCTTGTATGGGCACTACCAGCTTCCAGGAACTACTCCTCAGAGTGGGGGTGACAAGCAGCTGCTGCTCCTGCACTCCTGGTGAATCATTTGGGGGCTTCTTCCTTCAGGAGGACTGAGTAAACCTGGCCTCTCTTATTCCCACTCACTGAAACTGCTTAGCTTAACATCCTAAAAAAATAAGTGCTCTGAAACACAAATGAGGTTAAATGAGAACCACATGATATCTGAAATATTACCTACCTCATTGGGGACACAGTCATTGAGGGGATGGCTCAGTGCAGCAGAAAGAGGTGTCTGCCGACGTCACATGGTATTGTCACAGGCGCCATGAGTGATGCAACTGTTTAAAGTTAATCCACAAAATCATGTTTACAATCGAGGAACAAAAAGAGTAATCCATGAACCAGAATCCCTGCCCTGCTTGCATCACAGCACAAAGAAAAGCAGAATTAACAAAATAAGGAAGCTGGGAAAGGGAGTGGCTATTGGTTGGTTTTTTTCCCTGTACTCAAAGAACAGAGAATTACATATTCCATAACCCCGCCTAGACATTGCCAGAAGGGCTCCTCATGAATATAGTCAGGTCCCTAGTTATAAGTAATTAAGTCACATTGAATGGTACCTTTCACAATGAATGGCCCCATTAAAACCAATGGGACTTCTTGCAAGGTACCATTCAAAGTGAATGAAGGTCTCAGAATCTGGCTCAATAACAATACTTCTCAACCAGGTCTCAATGTATTGACTTAGGGCCTGACTTTTTAAAGGACCTTGATTTGGCCTCCATTTTTGCAGCTGCAGTCCCTTTTGCCTGCCTGCCCCCCCCTCCCATAACTACAGCGGTGATGGACAGAGACAATTATTTTGTAATGCAAGAAAAGAGATACCAGTAGCTGGGTAGACTCTGTGTGATGGACAGGAACACAGACATTGTTATCTAGGATGAGACATATGTGGACAGGTTACCTGGTTTCACCAGTTCAGTTCACTGCTGTGGGTTATTGCAAAACTATTTCTTGTGGGTTGGGATGAGACAAATAGGAATGGATTTATTATCTCTTGTTGTGCAATGTCAGTTGAATACTGTGTGTGTATTGCAAGAAATCCAACTATTTCCTTAATGAATCCATATCTAGGGCAATTGTTATACTCAAGTTACTTCACCTCAGAAATGGAACAAATTTTGCATTGGGTAGGATCCTCTTTGGGGCAGATTTAGGGTAATAAGGCTCTGAAAATAGGGTGCATTCACTTACATTCTAGAAATAATTACAGTAACAGGAAATGGAATTAATAGATTCTAAGGTGAAAAGGGACTGTTGTGATCATTTAGTCTAGCTTCCTGTATGACAAAAGTCAGAGAACTTCCCCAAAATAATCACTGTTTGGACTAGAGCATATCTTTAAAATAAACTATCGACCTTAATTTAAAAATTGCCAGTGATGGAGAATCCCCGACAATCCTCAGTCATTTGTTCCAATATTTAATTCCCTTCACTGTTAAAAAATGTATGCCTTATTTGCAGTCTGAATTTGATTAGTTTGAACTTACAGTTATTGGATCTTGCTGGACCAAATCTGGGCCTTAGCCGCTTTGGCCCAAAAAAGTATAATAAAGTCTAAATACTTCTGTGGATCTGTGCATTTGTGCCTTAGTTCCCCACCTGTAATATGGGGGTAATGGCATTTCACTATTTCACAGGTATATTATGATGCTAAATGCATTACAGATATATGGCCCCCATTACCACACTATGTGTTTGGGTTTGGAAGGAAGATTCAGTGCTGGGGACTCACAGATGAGAAGGAAGTTTCTTGATAACTAAACTGCATTTTCAGACACATCCCTGTTTTTAGCTCCTTATTTTGGTTTATTTTTCCACATAAACCCTTAGTTTGCACCCAGGGAGCCCTTTATGGATGGTAAATGTAGATGTCTAACACCCAACCCTCAGCAAAACTGCTCAGACCCTGATCCTGCCTTGTGATTCATATATGCATCCTGACAGACTCCTCAAATTTAGTGGAGCTCTGTCCACGTGTAGCAGTCAATTTGTACAGATCATAATACAGCATCCGGCCTGAGGAAGTATCCAGCAGATATCTGAGGGGAGTAGATGGGTTTTGTATCTTAATTACTCTCCTCTACTGAAGATGTAGTTTTTAATATGGGAAAAATCATTCAAATAACACTTTTGTCTTTGCAGCATTTTGGAAGAAAGTCTGAGATTCCAGATGGAACTGAGACAAAATCCTCCAGTAACTGAATGACAAAAGACTCAGGGGCCGGCACGGTTAAATTGCTGGCGGATAGCTAGTGTCTGGATTCCAAGAGTGCAATACATCCAAGAGGATCTTAACACCAATTTCCCACAGCTCAGAAAAACCACATCCCTCAAAACTGTGTCAGCAACATATACTGAACATAGCTATCAAAATGTAAACCAGATGAATCCTATCTACAGTAGGAAAAATGGTGTGTTTTTAAAATGTGATAGCTAGTACATGATATCTAACATGTTTTAAGAAGAACAGGAGTACTTGTGGCACCTTAGAGACTAACAAATTTATTAGAGCATAAGCTTTCGTGGACTACAGCCCACTTCTTGGACTACAGCCCACTTCCGAAGAAGTGGGCTGTAGTCCACGAAAGCTTATGCTCTAATAAATTTGTTAGTCTCTAAGGTGCCACAAGTACTCCTGTTCTTCTTTTTGCGGATACAGACTAACATGGCTGCTACTCTGTAACATGTTTTAAAATCCTATAGACAGGTCTAGGCTCACTTGAAGCAGCTAACACATGTTAAAACTACATCTGTCCCTGTCTACACTAGGTTTTTAAGTCTCAGTTATCACATTTTAAAAACACACCATTTTTCCTACTGTAGACATGCCCATGGAGTCTGGGGGAAAAAGGCTAGATTCTCCACTGGTGTCCATCTAGTGCAGTCATTGAGACCAGTGCAAAATAGGCGTGAACACACTATCAAATGAGAAGCATGGTGCTTTATCTCCACTTTTCACTGGTGTAAATGACTGCACAAGGTGTATGTCAACAGAGAATCACGTCCTGGGAGCAGAACAGAAGAAAACTGTATTTCAGCTATTTGTGCTTCTACTTTTAGCACAGTCTGTTGACCTACATTTGTATATATTCTACAAAGAAGTTTACTTTGACATTCATAGATTTACTGGTAGAATGAGTCACCTGTGTCACTCAAGGGAAAATTCAATATGTCTAACTAGAAGAGACTCAGAAGTAATGGACTCACATTTATATACATTGGCAAGTACACCTCTACCCCTATATAACACTGTCCTCGGGAGCCAAAAAATCTTACTGCGTTATAGGTGAAACCGCGTTATATCGAACTTGCTTTGATCCGCCGGAGTGCGCAGCCCCCCCCCTCTCCCGAGCATTGCTTTACTGCATTATATCTGAATCCATGTTATATCGGGTCGCGTTATATCGGGGTAGAGGTGTATCATGTATAAAACTAAAACTTAACTTCCCAATAAAATAGATTTTGGGGCTCGTTGCTGAAAATGTTGAAAAGTGGCTATGGTCTGGAATCCAGACACTAGCTATCCACAGGCAATTTAATCCTGCCTGCACCTGAACCTGCACCAGCCCCCTCCTCTAACAAACAATCCCCAACTGATGTGAATGAGCCATTGATGTGAGAAAGAGAGCAAGGAGGGAGATGCAGACAGGTTTGTTAACCCTTTGCAGACCGCTTGCCCAGGCAAATAATTCAAAACTTATTTTGTAGTTAATTGTGGGGAAAATGTGGTTGAACACTTAGTTCCAGGAAAACTTTTATATTTAAAAATTACTGAATGGATGTTGTCCCTCTCTTCCCCGAGTCCCCCCAAACTTGCAAAACAGAAATTCACTGGGAAGTTACTTCCATTGGCTTCAGAGGGCTTTGGATGATGCCCTATGACTAAGCAGAGAGAGGTAGTATTTTGAGACAGTTGCCAACAAGCCAATATAAAGTTTTAGAGAGGAAGTCATATTCCATATATAGTGTCACTTGTGCAATGGGTTGATGTCTGTTATTCAAGGGTAATCTAGGAAGTGCCAAACTGGATCAGACCAGGGGTCCGTCTAATCCAGTATTTTGTCTCTGACAGTGTCCAGTACCAGCTACTTCAGAAGAAGGTGTAAGAACCCTGCAGTAGACGGATGTGGGATAATCTTCCCTCCCCTCCCCCCATGCACTAGATCTATTCCTCATCTCAGATGGTTCAAATTTAGCTTAGCCCTGAAGCACAAGGTTTAATATCCCTTCCAAAATGTATTCATTATAACTAGGACCCTACCAATTTCATGGCTATGAAAAACGGGTCACAGACCGTGAAATAAGCCCTTCCCCATGAAATCCGATCTACCCCTGCTGCTAGGAGTGCCCCGGCCAGGGAGCTTCTAGCTCCAGCTGGGCTGGCAGAAGGACCAGACTTGTCCATCCCCTGCACAGCTGCTCTTGAGGGTAGATCATCAGACCCACCTCCACCTCCACCTCCACCTCCAGGAACCTCCTGCAGCCAAATTCATTCTTAGTGAAATTCCACCTCCTTAGATGAAAAGTCTTTACTCATTCCACTTGGCCCTTTATTTGTCAGCCTCAGAACATTTTTGTTGTTACTTTAACTAAAATTGCTTCTCTCATCTCTACATTCTTTGTCTATTTCTAATAGAAAAATGTCACCCCTTCAAAATATAAGCATTATAGATCTTCTGCAGTGTTTCCAGGCATATCAGTCAAACATTGCTTGCTGCATCAAAGCTATATGAACAAAGAATTCTGATACAGACTTACACCCATGGAAGTTGGCTAAAGAGTATTTTACATGAAACAAAAGTAATAAAAGCCAAAACAAGGTGTGCAGTATTGAATGAGTAATTTAATGAGTAACACAGAAATGACAAATGATTTGAAAGTAATTCAGGTGACAGCTCTCTATTTGGTATTAGGAGAACATTTCCCTATCCCATAATCCTTCCTTCCTTCCTTGTGTGATAATCATTGGCAATAATAGACTTACTGATCCCATTGATTGTGCAGTAAGGTGGCTCTCAACATGAATGATGATGGAGAACTCTGGCCCATTGTATCAATGGGATTATTTTCAGAATAAGGACACCACAAGTATATCTTGACAGGAAGTGACCTTTAGATGGTATTTTGTAAAGGATGAAGTTGGTATTGATAGAGACGAATCTCAGTCATTCAATATTGTACAAGTCTATCATGTACAATGCTGACTTTCAGGCAAGGAAGAAAAATCTACTACATTTTAAAACAAAGAATTAAAGCAGAAAAAAACATGAGATGAAAGGTCAGATCTTACAGCCTTTACTCAGGTGAGTAATCCCATTGAAGTCAGTAGGGTTTCATATATAAGGGCTGCAAGATGGGACCCTGATTTTCTAAAAGATGCTGTCATTAAAAAGAAGAATTTCCATGAAGGGAGGAATCAGAGACTGTTATTTTATTTCAGTGGTGCAACGGCAGGAGGCAGCACATCTTGCCTTGATCGTGGGGTTTGTACATCCAGGGAACACTTTTAAACTAGGACAGTTTGAGTAATCGTCCACATATTTACAAGGATTGGCTGAAAATGAAACAGAGCATAAGATTAGGTATTAACAAGAGGAGGGGGGAAAAGCCCCACGCTGTTTCCTTTAAAGCATATTTTGACTCTAAGTATTTTTCACTGTATTTTTTTCTGTTCAGTTTTATTTGTTCCCCAGTAAAACTGTAGAAGTCTAACAGAAAAATTGTTCACTTAGTTTAAGGCAATTTATCAGGTGCAGCAATACTTTGTTTTAATACAGCTTATTATAATACAATTACAAGACAAGTCAGGTTTGGAGGTTGGTCACATTTTAATAAGACTAGATCAGTTCTCTCTCCTTCTATTTCCCATAAGAGTTTTGTCTCAAGAATGAGCTATCCAGATTTGCAAACCTAGTGTATTCTGTGAAGTGTATCATTATATCTTCCTGGTAGTCCTGGAGGAACAAGTCATATGGAACTGTCCTACTTCTCTTGTACCTTTGCCCAGGGGCGTGGCACAGTCTCACTTGGAGAGCAGCCATACTGTCCCTTTATTCCCAGAAGCATTGTGCCTGCCTCAGGTGCAGCACCTCCAGGAGTTTGTGGCTCTCAGAAGTTACAACAGCAAAATCCATTGCAGATTTTTCTATATACTCTGCAGTTCTTAGTGTACAAATACAAGTGGCTTTGGTTTTTAGCAAAAGGCACTGACAGTCTATCACATAAGAATGGGGGACGAGAGCCACCTCTCTCTGCCTGGGGAGGAGCATTAGGAGACATAGCAGGTGAAACACTCAGCCATTGGGCCAGCTTTTTCTCACACACTCCCTGGCAGCTGCTGCAGTTAGAGAGGCACCACAGCAATCTTGGAAGAAATTTGTTGTTCAGAGGCAAAGGGGCTAATACATGAAACACAAAGCGCTGGAATGTGCCAATGCTCACTCACGTGGTGAAGACTTAGTTCCACTGGCTTCAGTGGAGCTACTTGCATAAGTAAGTGCTCACTAGGGTGAGGAAAGGTTCCACACTGAGGCCCGAAAACTATTACCCAGAATGAGAGGTAGGAAAATGCCATTTTCCCTCATGGACTGGATCAGTGTTTCTCAAGCTGGGGTTGCCACTTGTGTAGGGAAAGCCCCTGGCAGGCCGGGCCGGTTTGTTTACCTGCCTCGTCTTCCGGTCCGGCCAATCGTGGCTCCCACTGGCCGCGGTTCGCTGATCCAGGCCAATGGGAGCTGCTGGAAACGGCACAGGCCGAGGGACATACTGGCCGCCGCTTCCAGCAGCCGCCATTGGTTTGCAGCGGTGAACCGCGGCCAGTGGGAGCCACGATCAGCCGGACTGAAAGACGGGGCAGGTAAACAAACCGGCCCGGCCCACCAGGGGCTTTCACTACACAAGCGGCGACCCCAGTTTGAGAAACACCGGACTGGATGAATGACTCGGTCTGAAACTTGCTCATGCCATTGTAGGAGTTGGGGGGGGGGGGAAAGGGGGCGCAGAGGTAGGGAACTTAATGATCTCCTGGCTCATATTAAGCAGCATATGCCCAGCTATATTTCTCTCTCTATAATCTCTCTATATAAACTTACTCCACAAGTTCTCTGATTGATTTCAATAGAATTCATTATATACTTATGTGGTGCCTAGCACAACAGGGTCCTGGCCCATGATCATGGCTCGTAAGCACTATCATAAAGCAAATAATAAATATGAACAATTGCAAAGTCCTATTCAGTACAGAATCATAGAAATGTAGGGCTGGAAGCGACCTTGAGAGGTCATCTGCCCCCATGCTGAGGCAGCATTAAGTATTCCTAGACCATTCCTGACATACTTACCTAGCCTGTTCTTAAAAAAACAAACAAAAAAAAACCTTCCAATGACGGGGATTCCACATCCTCCCTAGTAACCTGTTCCCATGCTTAACTATCTTTACAGTTAGAAAGATTTTCCTACTATCTAACATAAATCTCCCTGACTATAAACTGAGCCGATTACTTCTTGTCCTACCCTGGGAGGACGTGCAGAACAATTGATCACCATCTCCTTTATAATGAAATTTGACATATCTGAAGAATGTTATCATGTCCTCCTCAATCTTCTCTTCTGATGGGGACACGATAACGTTATGACAGTCCCCTGACAGGATAACTATCCCCTCTCAGAAGCCCTTACATGAGCCCCTACACATGCTCATTTTTAAATATAACATGGTTAGCAATGAGTGTGTGTAAGGACCTCGCAGTCATGTTCTGTAGGCAAGATTTTTGAGTGGATAATTTCTCAAAGCCTTCCCGCCAAGGGAATTAAACATTGTTTTAATAAGTGACAACTTTGCCACTGCAATACTTCAAGCTGCTAAAACTTACTGCATAGTCCGTTGTCACAAGCATTAGGGCAATCTCCACACACTGGCCCTGATTTGTAAGGTGTGTTCATTGTGTTTCTGTAATTCCCCCTGAAATGGTAAAATTAAACAGCATAAATTGTGAAGTCATCCTACAACACACATCTTCATTTACAGTCAGGGGACATTTACACTGCAGTCGTGTGTGTGTGATTTGCTGGTTGTGTAGACATTCCTGCACTAGTTCTAATCTAACCACAATGCTAATGGAGCAAAGATGCCATGGGACAGGCTTCAGCACAGACTAGACAAGTGAGTATGTGCCAGGGCCGGCTCCAGGCACCAGCGCAGCAAGCAGGTGCTTGGGGCGGCCAACGGATAGGGGCGGCACATCTGGCTCATTGGTGGCAATTCGGCAGAAGAACAAAGTGGCGTGGTGGAGCTGCCACCGAAGTGCCGCCGATCGCAGCTTTCCCCCCCTCTCCTCCCGGCCGCTTGGGGCGGCAGAAACATTGGAGCTGGCCCTGGTATGTGCCCAGCAGGGTCAGGCAGGCTTATACAGCGTGGGCTGATGTCTACTCTACCACACACTCACTGCTATATTTTGCAAGCTAGTGAGAATAAAACTAGCACAGACGCATCTACATGACTTGCAATCACATCCCTGGCTGCAGTGTAGACACACCCTTAGTCTGGTATGTGTCAAACAATAATTTCAAATGTCAAAATGTAAATATTAAAATGAATCAAAGGTGTATGGCCAAATCCCATGGACTGCTTTGAAAATCTTACCCCGTTGTCTTTATTGTTAATGATTAAGGCTACGTTTTAGTCACAGTTTTTTTTTAGTAAAAGTCATGGACAGATCACGGGCAGTAAACAAAAATTCATGGCCCGTGACCTGTCCATGACTTTTACTAAAAATACCAGTGACTAAAACTTGGGTGGGGGGGCCAATGGTGCTCTGGGGGTGGGTGGTCCAGGGGCGCTGTGGGTGCTGGGGGCGGTGGCCCAGGACCCTGCTGGTGGTGGTGGGGGCAGGGGGGCAGGCACCATTGTCCGGGACCCCTGCTGATGGTGGGAGGGGGAGGGTGGATGGGGCTGGTAGGGGGCTGGGCTCCCGACCCGCTCCACGTCCCTGCAGTTCCTAGGCGGTGGAGGGGCCAAGGGGCTCAGCATGCTGCTCCCACCACAAGCGCCAGCTGCCACAGCGCTCATTGGCCGGGAACCACAGCCAATTGGAGCTGCAGGGGCAGGACCTGTGGGAGCGGGCAGTGTGCAGCACGGAGCTGCCTCTGGCCCCTCCACTGCCTGGGAGCTGCAGGGCCATGCCAGTGGGAGCTGGGGAGCCTCTCACTCTGAGGTAAGCACCCCCCCACACACACCTCCCAACCCCCTGCCTCTGGCCCTGAGCCTCCTCCCACACACCCAAACTGCTGCTGCTGGCCCAGGGTCAGCACCAGTCGTTGCAGAAGTCACGGAGGTCACAGAAGGTCATGGAATCTGTGACTTCTGTCACCTCCATGACAGACTCGTAGCCTTATTAATGATAGATTGCTTACAATACTTGCAAGTGCTTATGTGCCATCCTGAGTAGCGGGCTCGCAATGACCAGCACTGCTACTTCAACGGAAGGTGCAAGAAACCCTGCAGGAGGCAGTTAGTAGATAACATGTCCTAGGGAAAGTTTCTTGCAGGCCCCTATTAGTTAGAAATACGAGCATCTTCTTTTTCACTTACCCGGCTGTTAAGAAAAAATGCTTAGATTTTTAAGCAGAGCAGACCTCACTGGGCAATTATTGGGGGGTTTGTGGGTTGTTTTATTTCAAAATGTAATTTGCATGTATGCTTCTGCATACCATTATTACGGAATTGCTCCTCTGACCATAAGCCCACTTTAAAAAATATCCTGCATTTTGCAATGTAGCTGACAGCTCCTTGGATCATTTTGATGAATTAAAGCACTAAGGAATTCCGATATTCAATGAAATCCATAGTTAATACATACGCAGGGCAGTAATGGCAAACGTAGTAGTATTTGTAAAATCTCTGAGGACAATAGGCAATTGCACAACCAATCTGGTAAGACTTGTACCAAACCACCTGGTGAGAGAAGAGTAAATAAATGAGTGAATATGAAGGGCTCTATATTTTTAATATAATAAAATATACATTTAAAAACATTTTCCTATGAAGTTGAGATTTGGGCATATTATCTTATTACACAGTGTAGCAGAATATGTTACATCTTGTAGGAAAGGAAACAGAGACACTATGTAGTTTTCATATTGTCTTATTCACCCTTCATAGAAAACCATCTAGGATGTAATTGGAATGAAACCCAAGCAACACAGTAGATTCTCAGGCACCTGAGTTTTTAAATCAGGCATAGATACACTGGGTTCAACCACAAATTGTTGGACAAGAGGCAGGAATCAGTAGATAAAATTATCTGCTCTGTCTTACATGCAACTGGTGAGACTAGATGGTCATAATGGCTCCTTCTGGTCATGAAATCTAAGACAATACAATTGTACAGAGCGTTTGTAAACCAACCTACAGATGTTTATCTCCCTAGGTTCTTATCTTGCCCACATTCCAGTAATAATCAAATGCCTCCAAAAATTTACAAATATAAATTAAGTCTCTTTTACACTTACTTCTTTCCTAGCCTGTATGGGAATTAGCTTGATTAGTTTATAACTAGTGCATGAGAGTGAGTGTGTGTGTATGGGTCTGAAGAATGTATTGAAGGAAAGATGATGTTAATTTAGGGCCTGAACAACAACAGCAAGAACAACATTACTCCCACAAGAAAAAAAATCTAGTAGGTTATCTAGTCTCTCTCTCTCTCTGCCAATGTGGTATTGTTCCCTACAATTTATGGAGCTTGGTCTAGCCTAGTTTTAAATTATGCAAGCCATACAGTTTCCACCACATTCCTTGGTCTAACAGACCTCACTGTGGGGAAATTGGTCATAATATTTAGTCTACAGCTTCCATAGTTTTATTTTGTTTTACATTACTTTTGTTCTGTTGGAATAATTCTTATCCTTTATGGTGTTTATTCCCTTTAAATATATTGAGGCTGTTATTTCTCCTACCCCTGGTAATCATAGAATCATAGAATATCAGGGTTGGAAGAGACCTCAGGAGGTCATCTAGTCCAACCCCCTGCTCAAAGTAGGACCAACACCAACTACATCATCCCTGCCAAGGCTTTGTCAAGCCGAGCCTTAAAAACCTCTAATCATTTAGCCAAGCATGTATTAGTTAAAACATGAATATGACAAGTGGTGTTATGGTCCTTTACCTGAGTATAATGGCCAATCGCTGCACCTGGTGTGGTTGACCCAATGCCATATATGAAATTTCCCACCTCATTGTACCAGGCTTGAATTGCATCTGACCAGGATTTGGGAGCAGTTGACATGTAGAGATTTTCGCCACAGCCCACTGCTGAAAATGGAAAGGAAACCATTCACAAAAGTTGATGAAAGGGGCTTAAGAAGATACAAAAGCTTCAGCATGTGGGCAGAACTAGTAGAAGATTCAGGAATTTCTAGGAGAGCCTGGTGGGAAGAATCTATTTCATTTCCTGAATACCCACATTTTACAACCCTGGCCTCTGTCACTTTTCAGGTCATGAGTGAATAGTGTTGGGTACATTCCAGCGGTTCAAAGGTTACCTTTGGTTCTCATAAGTATTCAGAGATTCAGATGTTTATCTTAACTTTCACAGCAGCGATAAGTTAGCAGAACCCAGATACACCAAAATGCCAACATATCCCTAAAACTCTGAGATCCATCCACTCTGGACAGACATTGCTGCCAGCACAAATAAACTTCTTGACATTGCCCCCTTGTTCCTTGTCTAATAATATATAGAGATATACCTATCTCATAGAACTGGAAGGGACCCCAGAGGGTCATTGAGTCCAGCCCCCTGCCTTCACTAGCAGGACCAAGTACTGATTTTGCCCTAGATCCCTAAGTGGCCTCCTCAAGGACTAAACTCACAACGCTGGGTTTAGCAAGCCAATCTCAAACCACTGAGCTATCCCTCCCCACATCGTGAATAGTCACATATTGGCCCAGCCTTCTTGTTTCCTCCATAAACTATGTCCAGATTTTAAGGATCTATTGTTAATCCATCCTGGTGTTTGGTATAAAAATATTGGGAAAATAGGATTTCTTGCAAAGATTCTTAAATCAGGAGTAACTCCATAGATGTCAGTGGAATTACACCAGTGTAAAACTAGTGCAATGTAGATCAGAATCAAAGCCTAAATTTGGATCTGGATTCTAACTTTCTCATGTGTCAGGAGTGTTCACATCCAGGGTCTTGCTTTGGATTCACTCTTGAATCAATCATAAACTCAAATTAACAATAGCCTTGTTCAGCATTGGCCTGCTAAACCCAGGGTTGGGAGTTCAATCCTTGAGGGGGGGGCCACTTGGGGATCTGGGGCAAAATCAGTACTTGGTCCTGCCAGTGAAGGCAGGGGGCTGGACTCAATGACCTTTCAGGGTCCCTTCCAGTTCTAGGAGATGGGATATCTCCATTAATTATTATTATTATTATCACTCTGTGAACAAATACAAGTGACCTCAATTAAAAGGGATTTACCTTCTCACCAAGCACTTTTCATATTATTAGAGCTGTTTGGGGATAAAGAATGGGAGGAGAGGGATTTGAAGGAGATAAATCTAAAAAAAATGAATTTTTTTCCCAATTTTTCTTCAGAAGTTAAAAATGGTGAAATTTCTTGGAAATTTTTCATTATTTCTTTGATGTTGAATCATAGTCAATATTCAAAAAAACGTTGCATACACAGAATAGATGAATCCATACACTCCAGTGTTATAAATGTTATTAATTCAGCAAAATATTAATACCACTTAAATATGAACGGGGTTACATTATCTGCAAATTGTTTGTATAATGGGTTGAATGAAGCATTGTTCATTTAAAAGTGATACTTTACTTACTAGTTGTCCTTCTGTTTGGGGGACTATGGGATAAAGTACATTGATTTGCCCAACTCTTGGCATTCTTTGCAGCTGCAGGACTCCATTCCTTAATTAAATGAGAAACATTAGGTGTTCAGATGTGTACCTCTTTGTACTTCGTAATGCAGAACATAGAAGAGGACATACACTTGGGAATTGCATTTTCAGTGTTTAAAATTTTCTTGACAATACCTTCTCTCTCATTTGGGCAGTAAAATGAGGAGCAGCTCAGTAGCTGCACACCTTAGGAGAAGGCTAGATATCACGGTAGTTATTTAGATGGAGAATACATCACAGGGCAACCTGGGAGACCAGACCTAGTGGTTTTTCCCTTCAGTTCAAAAGGAGATATCATTTTTCATAAGCAACAAGATTTGTCATATCCAACACACTCCCTTCCCCTACTAACTCCTATGTTCATTAACATTTTATCAGGAAAAGGATTCAAATGGCATGTTTTCTGCCAGGGGATATGCTATGCCCTTCCAAATTCTCTAGTAACATTGATAGGGTTTATATGCATTATAGATTGCTTTGCAAAATGCATCTTACCATCCTCAGCATGTTGCTAGCGGTTGGCATCACCCCTCTTCTTAAGGCATTGTGCTTGTCAACAATCTCCTTTCGTTGATATGCGTTGTCAGTTGACAAAGAAGCTAAACCTGGAGTCTAAATTAAAGGAACGTACAATAGTTTTTCCTGTATTTGGTTGTGTGAGTCTAAAATATTTTAATGTAAACCTAGGAATCAATTCCAATTAATGTGTCTTTAAAATATTTCATGAACTAATTATGTGTATAAACTTAATTTCATCAGAATGAATCTGTCAATCAATCATTGATTAATTAATTATAGATCAGATTCTAATATCTTTATTCTATGCTATATAGCACCTTACTTCATGTGTGGTCCCAGTGAGTACAATTTAGCAATCAGAAACTGATAGTGTTAGCTATTCTTAGAATTTTTAGACTTCCAAATTCTTTGAAATATATTGGGCCAAATACAGTTCTGTTAAAGACAGGAAAACTCCACTGAATGTATTATTATTTATTTATTTACTAGGGCTGTCAATTAATCGCAGTTAACTCACGTGAATAACTAAGAAAAATTAATTGCAATTAAAAAAATAATGGTGAATAATCACAATTTTAATTGCACTGTTAATAGAATACCAATTGAAATTTACTAAATATTTTGGATGTTTTTCTACATTTTCATATATATTGATTTCAATTACAACACAGAATACAAAGTGTGTGTTATTTTTTATTACATATATTTGCACTGAGCAGGGATAAATAAAAAAAATAGTAGTTTTCAATTCATGTCATACAAGTACTGTAGTGCAATCTCTTTGCTGTGAAAGTGCAACTTACAAATGTAGATTTTTTTTGTTACATAACTGCATTCAAAAACAAAACAATGTAAAACTTTAGAGCCTACAAGTCCAATCGGTCCTACGTCTTGTTCAGCCAATCGCTCAGACAAACAAGTTTGTTTACATTTACAGAAGATAATGATGCCCTCTTCTTATTTACAGTGTCACCAGAAAGTGAGACCAGGCGTTTGCATGGCACTTTTATAGTTGACATTGCAAGGTATTTAGGTACCAGATATGCTAAACATTTGTATGCCTATTCATGCTTCAGCCACCATTCCAGAGGGCATGCTTCCATGCTGATGACACTCATTAAAAAAATAATGCATTCATTAAATTTGTGACTGAACTCCTTAGGGGAGAATTGTATATTCCCTGCTCTGTTTTACCTGCATTCTGCATATATTTTGTTTAATAGCAGTCTTGGATGATGACCCAGCACATGTTCATTTTAAGAACACTTTCAATGCAGATTTGACAAAACTCAAAGAAAGCACCAACATGAGATTTCTAAAGATAGCTACAGCACGGGACCCAAGATTTTAGAATCTGAAGTGCCTTCCAAAATCTGAGAGGGATGAGGTGTGGAGCGTGCTTTCAGAAGTCTTAAAAGAGCAACACTCTGATGTGGAAACTACAGAACCCGAACCACCAAAACATAATATTAACTTTCTGCTGGTGGCATCTGACTCAGATGATGTAAATGAACATGCGTCGTCCGCACTGCTTTGGATTGTTATCGAGAAGAACCATCCGTGAAAATACCATGAAATGTTTCAGTTCTTTAGTATACTATAGAATTTCTTCATGATTGTGAATGTTATACATAAGGTTACAAAACAGTTTTCTTTGTACCCCTCTGTTTTCCCAGTTATGACTATCTAAGCTCAGTCAGTATTACTGCATGTGTGTGTCATTTCGCTTTTCATTTGTAAACCTTACTCAGCCTCAGGGTCTTAGGCCCTGATCCTATGATTGCTTCTTCATGTGTCTGACTTTACTCACATGAGTAATCCTATTGCTAATGAGAGGACTACTTATGTGAGTAAAGTTAATCTGGAAAGTATTTGCAGAATCTGTCCTTCAGTTCAGTGGTTCTCAACCAGGTATATGTGTATCCCTGAGGATACGCAGATGTTTTCAAGGGGGTACATCAGCTCATCTAGATATTTTCCTGGTTTTATAACAGGCTACATAAAAAGTACTAGCAAAGTCAGTACAAACTAAAATTTCATACAGAAAATGACTTTTTTTTACTGCTCAATATACTATACACTGAAATGTAAGTACAATATTTATATTCCAGTTGATTTATTTTATAATTATATGGTAAAAATGGGAAAGTAATAATTTTTCAGTAACAGTGTGCTGTGACACTTTTGTATTTTTATGTCTGGTTTTGTAAGCAAGTAGTTTTTAAGTGAGGTGAAACTTGTGGATACTCAACACAAATCAGACTCCTGCCAGGGGTACAGTAGTTTGGAAAGGTCGAGAGCCACTGCTTTAGTTTGCCTTGAACACTTACGCCATTTAAAGGATTTAAGTGCTTGTATTGCTTTAGGGACTTAACTGGGTTTAAAATTTCACCCTCCATCCCCTCAAAAATGGGTCAAAATCAACATGAAATGCTTTGAAATAACTGAAGTGGAACATTTCAAATGACGTAAAAATGATTTTTTATTTATCAGTTTGCAAACATATTTGACATTTTTACTTTTCATTGTGATTCAGAAATCTCAAAATATTCATGGGATTGGAAAAATGTTTCCCACCCAACTCTCGTCCTACCTGTCCGGTGGATGGCTGCAGCACAGCAGCCAGACCCAGGAATGCAGCCAGCAGAATCATCTCTGAAAAGGGAAGAACAACCTGCTTAGTTCTCTTTCCTGCCTATAGCTTATGTTTATTTAAATACATCCCAGCGGACGTGTGCTCCCGTGTGCTGTATATGTCTGGGGGTTTTCTCAATCAGAAAGGCAGTGGTTTTGTCACCAGGTCTTTATACTAGAGAAAAACATGCTCCTTTCTTTCTCTCTCTGTTACTTCTAACAGCACTATGAGCCAACCAGGAACCCATGTTTTTCTCACAGTACATGCTCCTCTACTAGAAGGATTTCTTTTCTACTAATGACAGGTTTCAGAGTAGCAGCCGTGTTAGTCTGTATCCGCAAAAAGAACAGGAGTACTTGTGGCACCTTAGAGACTAACAAATTTATATGAGGTTGATGGATTTCCACTCCATACGGCTAAATGCAGTGCCTTGCATAATGACAGGTTTCAGAGTAGCAGCCGTTAGTTAGTCTCTAAGGTGCCACAAGTACTCCTGTTCCTTTTTACTAAGTTAAGTGTAGAGGGATGTCCTAATTTCCCTGCATGGAGGAAGGGGAGACATTACTACTGCTGCCACTCTGTCTTCGGGCTTTAGTTATGTGGGGACAGGTTTAGTTTCTAACCAGAGCTCCATAGGAATCTTCTCTGTGGAGACTGCAGAGGGGATGCACTGAATTAGCACGTGCACTACCCACCTTTGCAATACTCCCTTCCTAGCCACTTATGGGATTGCCCTTGCCCATACTGTCCATCCCATTGTGGAGGGGATGCTGAAGACATGGTACCATAGCTGCCTCCTCAGCAGATTTTCTACTGCTGGGGACATGCACCTGAGTTTACAGCAGCAGAAGCCAGTGCAAACCTGATTTGAATTTAGCCCCTGAGGTTTTGTTCAAACCAGTGCCCTTTGTTTATAATTGAAAGCAGGGAGGTGGCCATCTGCATGGAAGGAAAATAAGGTTTAGGGCTAGATGGTAACGTTAGATACAACCCTGAGCAAGGGGTGGTGTATAAGCTCCCAGAAGTATCCTTAGGAGACATCCTTCTCTGACTCAATTCCTTCTGTTTTCTCCTTGCTCCTCAGGATAGTAATTTATTGCTGGTCTATAGCACCAATGCCAACTTCTACTCCCAGCTCCCGCAGCTTTCCTTATGACTCTGGCCAGTAAGTAAGGGCAGGAACTGAGTCTCTGTTCATTCCCCTTCCATCTGCTCTGGGGAGGAAGTAAGTGGATAAGTAACTCCGCCTACACCTACCCAACCTTTGAGTAGCTCACATGAGAATACTGAGGGGGGATTCCTTCTCCCCAGTGTGAATGCATAGTCCTAGTCACAATCTGTCTCAGGGGTCGGTTGGCAACCTTTCAGAAGTGGTGTGCCGAGTCTTCATTTATTCACTGTAATTTAAGGTTTCACGTGCCAGTAATACATTTTAACGTTTTTAGAAGTCTCTTTCTATAAGCCTATAATATTTAACTAAACTATTGTTGTATGTAAAATAAACAATGTTTTTAAAATGTTTAAGAAGCTTCATTTAAAATTAAATTAAAATGCAGAGCCCCCCGGACCGGTGGCCAGGACCTGGGCAGTGTGAGTGCCATAGGTGGCCTACCCCTGATCTAGCTGAATAACTGAGAGGAATAAACATTGATGTGTTTGCTGTGTTCATGTTCAAAGGGTAGGTGATTAATGAGCAGCACTGGAATATTGCTATAGATCAGGAGCTGAGCCAGGGATTGTGTCCCAGGAAAGATGAGTTGTTTCAGGACTTTTGTTATAGAAGGTTTGCCCATAGTATAATTGTGTGAATGGGACACAGCAATGATGACCTGTTGGAATGCAAGGCTGCCCTTGAGGTCCATCTAGGAGCCATATCGAATGCAGCTGCCCACTTCTTGCACTGGACAGGACTCTTAGCATATGAGAGGTGTGCTTGAATCCTTACACTGCATTTCTCTCTGATTCTGGGTGCAATTCAAAAAGTGCTCGGGAGTATTTTCAAATCCCTGTAAGACCCAGGACACAATTATCTCTGGGGATCTTCGCTCCCTGTCATTGTCATTAGGATCTGCTTGGAGGCTTTGGCTCTCAGTACCTGTGGTTTAATTGGCTTGGGCTAGTGGCTGAGCTGCAATTCACTTCCATTGGTCCTGTGCCCAAGCCCCAGTCTAAGTAGGCTTAAGTGTCTGATGCTAGGTTGATTTATCATTAGCTTAGTTTTATATTTGGTTTAGAGGGAGGTTGATGGTTGTGGTTTAATGTATTCCTGGTAAAATGATGATGGGGTTAGCTGACATTACCATGTGCTGCGGAAGTGGGTCTCTAGAGCTACTTGCAAAGAGAGCACGTTGACAGGGTGCGTGGGGGAAAAGCAGATTGCACTTTTCCTACCAGTATAGCCAGCACCACTGCTCACCACATTGCTTGTATGATGCTGGAAGCAATGGGCCATCTCCTTACTTGTAGCTCTATCAACTTCAGTCTCTAAAACTGTATTGGCGTCAATGAAACTAAATCCATTTACACCTGGTAAGGAACTAGTCCATTATGTCTTCCACAATCTTAATGTCTGCCTGCACTGCTCTTGGCTTTGACAAGGTGTTGTCTATCTGTAGACTTATCTGATGCGAGGTATTGGCAGTCTAGTAGTATACTTGCCTTGTGACATTGTACTCTAGTAGCTGACTCATATGGAGGATAAGGGACCTTCTACTGCTACCATTAAAAGAGTTTCTGCTGTAGCTGAACTGGTCTAGTCGTGTGTTTTGTGCAATTTTAGAACCAAGGTTGTAATCTCAGCTCCCCAGATACAGATATGAACATACAAAGAATCTATAATATGTCTGTGGCATATGGATTCATTATGGGCCAGTTCCTCAGCTGGCAATGAAACTATGTTCATTTTCACTATCTAAGGATCTGGCCTTAACTTCTAAAACTAAACAGTTTAATGCTGATCCTTAGGGTAAATATATGTAATTTTTCTTTCCTGGTAATACATTTTCTGGTACTGTGTTGGTTTGACTTTAAGGTATAATTAGTACACATTTGTTATCTTATAACTTTACCTTACTATTTTCAAATGTAATATTATGCATGACTGCACCAGTACTTGAGATTAAAGAAATATTTTTAATAAAATGATTCCCCCCCCCGCATTTCATTCTGCACTAGACAATAGGAGGATTTTTTGGTAAATTTGTAGCTGTACACAAGTATTTCAAGCTAAAATGTGTCTGTTTTCAGGTGGAACCGGGCCACTCTTAGAGCAAACTGTGCTCTTATCCAAGTGGAAAATATGAATTTTTCACATAGAAGTGACTTTGGCATTAAAAACTTGGGAAAATATATGCTGTGGCATGTTCTGAGGTGAAAATAACCAACTCATAGAAATTGTGAATATGGTTACATTTGCACATAGGACTGAGAATCTCCCCAAAGGAAATGGCAAAAATGTTCATTCTAAAATTTTGTAATAAAAACAAAATATAATGATGATTTTTTTACATGATTCCTGCAAAGTTACAAAAATGCCTGCAGGATCCTATTGGGTGTCAATGGGACTCCTACTTACTTAGATGTTTTCGAAAACCCCGTCCTTTTCACCCAAATGCTTATGCTTTAGAATAGAGGTTCCCAAACTTTTCTTATTGCATAGCCCCTTCCAGATCTACCAGCTGCCAGTATACTCCTACCCTTCTGATCACTGATACTTTGTGTGTTCTTAACACTACCTGTCTTTAGCCAGCTGTCCACATTTCGTTGTTATGTACAGATATAGTTATAGTGCAATGTATACAACTGTAAAAAACCCTGATTAAGTTCTGAGCTCAGTTAGACTGGACAGTTTCTGAGTAACGGAACCCGTGCTGTACGGTGATTGGAGGGGAAGGTGCCGTATGTCAGCGTCTTTGTGTATCTGTGTTCTCATTGGTACATCTTGAAGTAAATTAACCGTATTTTTATTTAATTGTTTTGTACATAACAAGCTCCCACTGAGTTTTAAAGCTTCATCTCAGTAGCCTATTATGAAAATGCAATAAATTAAATAATGAATAAATAAAACCCACCATTACACAATTTCTCCCACATACCCCTTCCCTCACAGAGATGTCTCACATACCCCCAGCAGCTTATGTACCACAGTTTGGGAACCCCTGCATTAGAAGATGTAAACCTAGTTGCTCAGAGAGTTAAATTTTAGAACCTGATCCTGCAATCAGCTCTGTGCTCCGTACATGTGCAAAGTCCCATTGACATCATGGGGCTGATCCATGCGCACCATTGCAGGATCAGTACCGTAATACCTCCAGCCTGTATTATTTCAGCATTACAGGCAGAAATCTTCTTGTGTGTGCTTCTGTTCCCCTCCCAAGGGCTGAGTCTTGGAAAGACTCAATCTAGCCTAAACTATTCATACAAACCGGGCTGTCTTCCTCTCTTACAAAAGTGCAACCCCCCAATTCATTATTTATTATCTAGTGAAACTATTTTATAATTACAACAAGGAGTCTGGTGGCACCTTAAAGACTAACAGATTTATTTGGGCATAAGCTTTCGTGGGTAAAAACCTCACTTCTTCTTTGAGGTTTTTACCCACGAAAGCTTATGCCCAAATAAATCTGTTAGTCTTTAAGGTGCCACCAGACTCCTTGTTGTAATTATAAAATAGTTTCACTAGATAATAAATAATGAATTG
>NC_048300.1:190439069-190455877 GCF_013100865.1 Trachemys scripta elegans
CAACAAGGAGTCTGGTGGCACCTTAAAGACTAACAGATTTATTTGGGCATAAGCTTTCGTGGGTAAAAACCTCAAAGAAGAAGTGAGGTTTTTACCCACGAAAGCTTATGCCCAAATAAATCTGTTAGTCTTTAAGGTGCCACCAGACTCCTTGTTGTTTTTGTAGATACAGACTAACACGGCTACCCCCTGATACTTGTTTTATAATTATACACACTACAATTGTTCTTTAGGTAGCTCTCTATATGTGCAAGGTAATTTACAGCTATGTAAGGAGACAGGATCCCTGTCCTGAAGAGAATTTTATCTAAGCCAACAGTGCACACAAAGAACTGGAATTTAAACATATATATTATTTAATACCCCTGCTTAACTGCTGCTTTATTGCTTAGTCACATCATGTAAAGGACACTTTTTATTGTTTCTTGATTCTTTTCATATTTTCTCTTCTTACTTTGGCTAATGCTTTGCCTATATTTTACCCTTCCTCATTTCATTGAAAAAAAATCCAGGCATTAGGTTGCTCTGAGTGCCTGAATGTTTCAGACAGCCTTCTTTGTAGCAGATTATATTTTAAAACCTGAGAATAAGGTCTCCACATGTTAAATAAAGGAATGTAAATCTTACCTTTCCTTTCTGGGAAGACAGGAAATGTCTTCTGCACCTTCCAAGAGTTGGTGGAAGTGAATGGATTTCTTCACCGGAGCATGATATATAGCTCACCTGTTTCCTGCTTTGGCAAGATGACTCAGCATCACAGCAGATTTAATAAAACCCTAATTGGAACTGGGTAGAACACTGGGTTTGTTGTACACGCTTCCAAAAAGATGTTATTTGCATTTGATTTTTACTTCCTAATATTGTGTATTTGGAAAGCACCAAGAGATCTCTGCTTCCAATTAAGCAGCTGACCTGAGTTTCTTATACATTGCTAATTACACCTCTACCCCGATATAATGCTGTCCTCGGGAGCCAAAAAATCTTACCGCATTATAGGTGAAACCGTGTTATATCAAACTTGCTTTGATCTGCCAGAGTGCTCAGCGCCTCCCCTCTCCCCCGGAGCACTGCTTTACCATGTTATATCCGAATTCGTGTTATAGCGGGTCATGTTATATAGAGGTGTATAAGTAAATTTCACAATTAGAGCGAACTGAATAATGTCATGTCACAAAGGGTCTTTACAGAGAGTTGACACACCTAGTTATCTCTAAGCCTTAGTGGGTCTAATATTCATTGACACCCGTGGCTTTCAAACTTGGGTACACGAGCTCTTGTCAGGGGGTACACGAAAAATTCTTTAAAGTTGGACAACACATTTTATTTAGTACAGAGGTTTTTTAAAATGTGGGGTGGCTCAGGCCGGGGATGCCAGGTGGCTAGGGCCAGCCCTGTGGGGCAGGGCTCAGGGAGGGAGTACCTGTCTGGGTTGTGGGGGAGAGGTGTGACCAAAAATTTGTAAAACTCGCAGGGGAGGCTCAGCTCATTTGAATTACAATTTTTGGTTCCGTCCCGCCAACCCAGATAGATTGGGTGACCTGTTGAGCTGAGTTAGGGCGTGGAGGTGATGTTCCCTCCCTGAGCCCTGCCGCACAGGGCTGGCCCAAGCCACTCACGTTGCTGCTCACCCTCCTGAATATTCCTCTGTGCCTCCCCCCCCAGGGAACGTGCCCTATAGTTTGAAAACCTCTAAAAGCTGTTGCAAAAGGGAAGGCAGAAATCAGGAGGGGTGGGCACGTGACCCCACGTGCTCCCCTCACGCATCTCCTCTGCCTGTTTCAGATGCTAGACAACATTATCTGGAAAGGAGTACATAGCCTAAAATGTCTGAAAATCACTGATCTACACCTGTATCAATTAATCAGTTAATTTAGTTAATTAATGGAGTAACTGGGCATAACTAAGCTGGTTTAAATGAGAGAGAACCTGGGCCACTGTCTTTGTATTGGAAAGATAATGGGCCAGACTCGTGTTACACCATCACTGTGGAAGTATAAAATTCAGAGTGGAGTAGAAGGGCCTTAATGTAAATGAGAATCTGCCCCAGTATGGAGCAGGGTCAGAAACAGTTTCTCCATCCCGTGAACATTTATGAGATTTGAAGAATGTTCCATTCCTCATTGGGATAAAACTGAGACTGTTCAAAAAATTTTATGAAAAACCAGTGGGGGAGAGGGGAAAAGACTCACTAGTATTTCCTAGGGAATCAGGACACTGGTGTTATTGGGTAGAGCAGTAACTTGGTATACTTGCACAGAGGCATAAATGAAACTTGTTCTGCTTGGTAACAGACATGCCATTTTTACTAGTTGAGCTGAGAAACTCTTCCCTTGGTTATGCTAACACATAAAATAGCCCAAGAAAGATTTTAAGTCTTGCCTGGGAGCAGGACTCCCATGATGTCTTGCAGTTAAGATGAAGGTAACTTTAGCTAGCTGCCAAGTACTAATCTTTACCATGTTTTGAAAACTGTTCTAGGAGATATTTTAGCAAGGTACTAACTGCAAGATATGAAACAAATAAGTATGTCTTTAAAAAGGGCAAAATAATGACTAACCAACAGATGTTGAGACAGTAGGAAATTTGCAATGGAACAGGGCACCTTGCAAATAGCCTGAGAAGTATATACCAAAAAGAGGAAATAACTAAGGACCAGAATGACATACATAAAGGCTAACAAAGGTATAATTGCCCTTAAATCTTAGAGGAAGTAAGACCATGTGCAGTCTGGATGTAGGCTGCCAGAGAGCAACAGGGGAAGATCTTCAGCAGGTGTTGGTAACTGTATGCTTCTGTGTATGCTTCTCTACTAACTGTTAACCAATAAACCCAGTCAAAGCTGATTTATTCGAGTTTTCTTATGGTTGAACTAAACCAGATCATGAGATAATTTTCTCGCTAAACATATAATCAGTTTAATTTTTATCAATTATTGGTTATCAGTTAATTGGTGATTATTAATTATCAATAGTTATGTGGGAAACCAAGGGTAACAAACATAATCTAGTTCCCCATTATGAACAATGAGGACTGAATTCAGGTCTTCAATGATTTTAAGACCAGAAGTGACCATTGTGATCATCTAGCCTGATCTCCAAAGTAACACAGGCCATAGGACATTCGTGAGTCAAAGCAGGTAGTTCTGGTTGAACAAGACCATATTTTTAGAGCCATACAGTACAGTCACAGAGCTTAAGGCCAGAAGAGACCATCACATCATCCTGACCCTCTGTATATCACAGGCCACCAGCACCACCCAGTCCAACTAAACCCAACAATCTAAACGAGACCAAAGTATTACAGAGACTAAACTGTTGTGTGCCATAGGCAGAGGGTAGGAGGGACTGAGTTTCACCGATACCCAAAGTCCCTGTAATGGCAGGGAACTGATTAAGTGAGATATTTTCGGATGATCCTGGCAAATCACCAGGCCTCGTGTTGCAGAGGAAGGCAGAAAAACCCCAAGGTCCCTTCCAATCTGGGGAGGGGGTTTCCTACTCGAACCCACATATGATTATCAATTAGACACTGCACATGTGAGCAAGAACCAGCCAGCCAAGCACCTTAGAGAGAGAATGCTCAGTGCCACCTCAGAGCACTGGCCCACCCCTTCCAAGGTCCCATCTCCAGCCATGGCCATCTCTGATGCTTCCATGACCCCAGGTGAGGCCCTGAAGCAAGAAATGTTGGGAACCCAAAACGATAACTGGAAGGGTTGCTAATTCCTACCTCCAAAAGCAGCCCCATCATGCAATCCCACTCAGAAATATCTCCATCTCTCTCTTGAAACTTACTGAGCTGTTTGCCCCCACAACTCCTATTACAGGCTGTTTTTGAACTCCACTCTGATGTTTAGAAACTTTAATCTAATTCCCAGCCTAAATGTATCCATGGCCAGCTTAGACCCATTTGTTCTTGTGACAGCACAGTCCTTTAGTTTAAATCTTTGATATGATTGGCTAAACAAGCCAAGCTCTTTTAGTCTCCTCTCCTAAAATAGAAAAAAACATCCAATCTTGATTTCCCTTGATGGAGTAACCACCACAACCCTTGGTAAATTATTCCAATGGTTAATTACTGTCACTGTTAAAAATATGCACCTTTATTTCCAGTCTGAATTTATCTAGCTTTAACGTTCAGTCATCGTAACTTGTAATATCTTTGTCTGCTAAATGAAAGAATCCTTTGGCATCAAATTTCTGTTCCCCATGTAGGCACTTAGAGACTATGGTCAAGTCACTCTTTAGCCTTCTCATTGATAAACTAAACAGATTGTCCTCCTTGAATCTTTCATTATCGTGCATTTTTTCAAATCCTTTAGTCACTTTCATGGCTCTTCTTTGAACTCTCTCCAGTTCAGCTCAGCTGCACCCTGATGAGTAAATTCATTGTCCGTTGTGGTTTTAGAGTCTGATCTCAGCTATACTGGTATAAACACCAATCTCCTCAGGTTATTCCAGATTTACACCTGTACACGTGAGATCAAGCCCTATGGATGAGTCAGAAGTTGTGGGCCTTTCCGCCTTTTCTACTCTTGATTTAATTAAATCAGGAAAAGTCATACTAACAAGATGAGGATAATGTCCAGAACTCTGTCTTTTCCCCAAAGACCTTGATAGTCCCAACTGAGGGAGTAGTCAGTCTGCAAGCATTGGAGGATTTCCAGATACAATGTGGCTGTTTGTTTTCCTGGAGGTCCATTGTTTGTGATGGGATTCAGCCTAAATTCGGAAAAGTCTTCACTGACTCTGCATTCTTGTTTGATTCCCCCCTTCCCCCCGTACCCGCAATTTTTCATTACCAAACAAATTTATTTTTTACCCTCCTCAGTCTCAGCAGACCCTCATGACGTCATATTGATAACATATTGTCCCCAGTTATGGGTGGGTTATTTGCAGGGTTTTTTGGTAGAGGAATTATAGACTGCTGGTCTTTTATTACAGCATTAAGGATTTCTAGGATTTCTTGCATCATCATGAATTTTAATATTTCCTCCTGTTGCATCAGAATCACTAGATTTCATATTTCCACAGCATTAGCTTTCATGAATCCATTTTCCCCTGTACTGCTCTGTTCTGTAAATCCAGTTCTGTATTATGGTGAGATCAAATAACCTGCTATTCCTGGTATCTTAATTCCATATTAGGCTCATGTTTTCAATCAATTCCTTCCTAATAATTACAAGTCAACATATAAGAAATATACAATGAGTTTTTATAATGGAACCATAACTATAGTATTGCTAGCATAACTCCTGGTCTTCCTCTATAAACATCCACTGGCTTCCTTTCTTCATTGCATCAAACAAAAGTTGCTTGTCTTTGTTTTCAAGGTCTTTCATGGCCTCATCCCCACCCTCCCTATCATCTCTCATACGTTATTGAGATGATGACTCCCATCTCCAATCCAACAATGATGCCAGCCTTCATCATCCACTCATTACATTTTCAAACAAGCACATTTGTGCTGTCTTCCATGCTGCCTCGCACACTTGGGAGGAACTACCTGTAAACATCTGGAAAGCTTCTTCATTGTCCTGATTCAAATCCCTCCTTAAAACTCTTTTCAGTGATGCCTACAAAAAACGTAGGGTGCTGATGTGCTGAGACTACAGCCCATTATGGTGACCAATACAGTCTCATTGTTCCCTTGTGCTCTACCATCTATCTGTCTGTATCCACCTGTTGCCTCTTGTCTTACAGGATAAGCTCTTTGGGGTAGGGACTGCCCTTACGTTCTGTGCTTGTACAGGGCCTAGCTCAGTGGGGCTCTGGTCCCTGACTGGGGCTCCCAGGTACTACATAAATACATAAATAATAATAATAAATTGTACATGGAACTGAGTGCTCAGTGATAAACAATTCCGTTAGTACTATCTCTCATATAACTTGAATGTGTGTCAGGCAAACGCCGGTATCTTTCATATCAGCACAGAGTGCAATGGGTGGCAAAGGGTTAAGAGCGATATATTATACACTAGCTCTCAACATGAAAAGTAGCAAAAGTATCCTCAGGCCCTTGTTTGGCCCTCTGATTAGGGTTTTGGTGGGGGATGCACAGGATGGAAGGACTGGGGGAGAAAACATTGAGACAAGGTTAGTAACTGGTGATTGTTGTTCCATTGTCAAAGATCTTCATTGTCACCAGAAAGCACATGACACAAATGAGGGGGAGGAGCATAATGGTGCCCTTTTTGCCACCCCAGATCTTGGAACTTTTTTGCTCTGAGTTGGTACATCAGCACAGGTTAATGTAGTCAGACACCAACTGCTAACCCCCAACCTCTCGGGAATGGTACATTAACGGGATCACTAGGGTAACACACCTTTACAGGAGGTAACACAGGAGTGGCTACAGTATCTCTGTGCCACCAGTAGGTTCCTACATGTGGAAGAGAGCCTCCAGGGTCTGGACGTTCTGAGTTTCGGTTCACGTTGAGCTGGTGGAGGGGCTCATAGCAGATGGTGCATGGCCAGGATGTGAAGGCAGTGGAATTCATTTAGTTTTTAGGCAATAATTAGAGTGCTAGATGTTGTCAGAGTTGTCTCAGTCCAACATAAACTAGAAAGACTGCTTGCAGAATTGGAAAGTGACATGGTACACAAAAGGGACAGTAGGGAAAAGGGGTGTCTTCAAAGTCTAGAGAGGCTTCAATGGAGCTTCTTCCTCTGATATTTTAGATACACTGGGCCCCATTCTTTCCTAGCATTCCCTCTCTCCACATTGACTTCATTTGAAGAGGGTAATTTTTTTTCTTTATTACTTTAAAAATAGTTGCTCTCCCTGTCTATGTATCATCTGGAATTAATCAACAAGAGGCAGCTTGTTTGTGAATTCAGTGTTGTTATGATTCTTCTACAGCACTTATTAGGCACTAGAGTCTAGAATTTCCATCAAGCCTAATTGTGTTCGAAGCTTGTTAAACAAGGCATGTATTTAGCAAGTTGAGGATTGCCTTATTAATAATGAAGCAATAGTTCATTTTACCACACCACATTTATTTAGGAATATGATTATATGAAGTGGAGAAGTATGAACAATCATAACAGCTAAAGCTAGATACCTGGAACTTAATGAGTTGCATAGAAAAGTGAAATTTACAAAAAATTAGGTGACAGCACTCTAGTTATTATAAACAAACAAACAACAACAAAAAAAACTTCCACAGCTTTAGGGCTAGATTGAGCTTATAAAGTTTTATAGGAAAGTGGTAATAAGTATTCCCTCATGGCATACTGGCTATACAGATCTTTGGTTTTGATCTTCAGTGGAGTAGAGTAGATATAGAAATAAAATCTCAGGCGTTGCGTATCATTCAAGATTATTGATAGACTGTGGAATCTAAGATGTGGAATCAAAATCTTGATTAAGAATTTGATCTAGTGTTGATTTTCTCATGAGTCTGTATGTATTTGAAGGCAGCAGCTAGACACTGTGGCAGAGAAAGCGACGAGGAGGAAGGGATTGCTTTATTCCTTTGTGCATTTTTCATTGCCAGTTTTGGTTCCAAAGCAGACATCTTTTTCAAAGTACCATAGACCCGATATGAATCCTCAAACCTGCCAGGGGAAGATGATAGGAATTAGGACTGAGGTAAAACATTATGGACTAGATCATACTTTGGCATGTCACCCTGGGTAAGGTGCCCACATTGCTCTCCAAGGAGGGAACTGTGGCCCAGAAAGAGGGTTTCGGCACATGCCCTAACCGCTAGCCCATCCTTCTAGCTCTAGGGGCTCAATTTTATTGGACCTTGCATGGACCTTGGTCAGGATGTGGGACAGGATCATGGAGACATTGAAAACTTGACCTTCTATGTGATTCTTCCTGAAGTGCTGAGTCCGCCAGAATTCTCCCTGACCTGCTCACTGCAACATGTCTCCTCTGCCTTATCCCTCCTGAACAGGCTATGCCCAATCATAGCCATACCCCAGTCCTCTCACTTCACACACCCAACTCACGGTCTCTACGCAGAATATTCTTCCAGGTTTATCACAAAATCCCCAATGTATTTTTAACCCTTACTTCTCCTTCTAAATATGAAGGGGCACATTCTGTGTTCAATTTCTAGGGCATAACTCTAGTGATTTCTGAAGAAATAGCATCTCCGTGCCCACGTTTATTTCCATGCTCAGGTAATAAAAGCTGGGCTTTTCTCCCGGTGTCCAATGGCAACAGAAGTGCGCAATATGGGAAGCTTCACATATCAGCCACCTTATCTAAGGAGTTGCTAGGCCAGAACCCAGCCAAGTGTGGTTATAGTCAGAGAAGGGGATATATGCAGTACTACAGATTCTTTTTTTTTTTAATAGCTGCTTCTTATGTTGTAAATATTCAATAGGCTTCATATCATTACATCTGTGCTTTGGAGTTCTACTGCTCCAGCCACCTGCGTCTATGGCTGGTGCGACACTGCTTATCTTCACAGTCACATCCCCAGAGTTCACAGCCAAAACACAAATGGCTAATGGCAAAATATTTCAAAACACCTTAGTGCCTTAGGCCCAGATCCTCCAAGGCATTTAGGTCCCTAACTCCGTCTGAAATTAATGGGAGTTTGTGACCTAAATACTTTTGAGGATCTGGGACATGGACTTTTAAGGCCAACTTTCAGTGAGACAGGGGTGCTAAGTCACGTAGGCACTTCTGTAAATGTTACCCAACACATCGGAACTCTGTATGCCTAAAGTTGGGCACCTAAATCCATATTTAGGCACTGGCTGTTTCAGATGTATTGAGCCCCTGCAGTTCCTCTGAATCCATTAGGAATTTGCATGCTCAGCCCCTCTGAAATTTGGCAGCTTTTTTTAGAAGTGCCTGACTTTACTCTCCCCAATGTTGACCTTGTTTTTATTGTCCCAACTGTTGCAGAGGCTGGAGAGATGCAGACACCAGCGCACTCTCCTCCTCCTCTGCCGCACATTTTATCCATGTAACAAATTCCAACATCTGAGCCATCACTGGTGTTAACATTGGCTGAAGGGGTGTGAGGAAGCAGGAAACCTGCTTAATGTTCAGGTACCCGGCCTCCTGAGACTATTCACAGACTCAGCACTGTCATTCTGTTGGAGACGATGAGCCATATTCTCCCCTCAGCTACACTCATGTGATTTCATTGATCTCACTAAGCACTGTGCGTAGGTACAGAATTTGGCTCTATATGCAATTCTGTCCCTTTACTATTACAAAGCACATCCTTGCTTCTAGACAGGATGTATTGTAACTGGCCAGAACTAAAAGAATCAATGAGATGTCTTTTCTATTTGTTTATTTCAATTCATTTAGTGTGTATATAGGGCCATAAGTATAGTATGTAAGAATGAATATACAAAATGCACAAGATGACTAAGATCTGGCCAGTTCCAGAGGGTGACCAGGAGGACATGTAAAGTGTTGAGGAATGCTGGGGATAGATCCTAGACATATCAGAGGCAGGGCCAAGGCAGGATCCCTGCCTAAAGTGAGTCCCAACTTTCCCTGGCCTTCCCCTTGCTGTGTATTCCCCCTTCACCATGCTGCTCTCCCTTCTTTCTATGACTTATCCTTCTTCCCATGTTCAACATCCTCCTTATTCGGAATAGATCAGGATCAGGCTCTCTCATTGCTTATTTGTCCAGGGAAGATTAGATCAGATACAGCATCTGGACGTAACGGCATTCTGGTTTATATTCACTTTTACAAGGGACTGTCTAAGACACAAAGAACTCAGTGACTGCCTCGTAGCTGCATATGTTGAGACAGGGACACAACTGAGATCCTCTTGACCTTGTGACCTCTTTCAATATAGCCTTAGGCCACTAAATCACGTGGCCAGTTTCAATATCTAATTTAGTTCATTTGAAAATGCATTTCAACTGTTTTGTTTTGTTTTGTTTTGTTTTGGTGTGAGATCACTAATCAGAAAGCCAGCACTCCAGCACACTTATCATTGACAAAGGGGGACAGAAGAAAAATTATCTAATTCTCAAATATGTGTTCCCCTTTCTGCTATAGGTGAACTAGATGGAGACAGGTGAAACCATGATTGGAGGTACTGCAGATGATAGAGAGCTAGCTAGCTAGCTAGGTCGGATGTTATTAAATAAGAAAATACATCTATTATTGGAGCAGTTTGAAATGTTCATTTTTTTATTTTTATACAATTATGTTTAAACATTTTGAATTATGACTAAGAGGAAAAATATATTGCAATCCCCTTTCTCCATAATTTTTCAGGTATCATGGTTACGTGTACAGTCCCCAATAATATAGCATCTAAGCACCTCATGATCTTTAATGTGTTTTGTCCCTGAAACACAGAGAAATTACGTGACATGACCAAGAGCACACAAGAAGTCTGTGACAGAGCATGGAATTGAACCTTGGTCCCAGGATAGAACTCTAACCATTTTCTTTCCCCCACCTTTTGCTTCCCCTCTAACCATTTGCTTCCTCCCCTCACCTTTTGGCATCAAACATTTCATCCTCACAGCTAGACCTTGTTTTATAGTTGGGAGAAGGAAAAACCCCAACAATAATAACAGATGATGGAACACATTCCATTCCAGTTGAAGCACATTTTAAACAGCAGATACTAAACCTGGAGATTTTTAAATCATCAAGCCTGGGTAACTTTCATCCAAGAGATCTGAAAGAGCAGGCCAAGGAGCTCGGTAAGCCTTGGAACTCTGTGGCCAGTTCAAAGGACTGAAAGAAAACCAATGTTGTGCCATTATTTTAAAAAGGTAAATGGGATGACCCAGATAACTACTGGCAACCTGACATCAATCCTGTGCAAACTAATGAAACAGTTGATATGATTCAATTAATGAAAAAATTAAAGGATAGGTCTATAATTAATGCCCATCAACATGGGTTTATGGAATATAGCTCTTGTGAAACTAACTGTTAGGGCTCCCCTACCCTCCCTTGGTTCTTGTCACGCAGACAGAAAGCAGAAGGTCAGAATCCAAAATGCAGGCAATGCAATGTTCTTTGGTGTAAACAAGCAAGCATAACCACAGCTCTTAACACCAGCAGAGCTTCCTTTCCCCCCTCCTTCTTAATAGGATTAATATACCTAAAGTGCACGCGCCTGGGACTGCCCCTGACAATTTATGGTTATATTCCATTTTGGAGCGTCTTGAGTCTGGGGTGTTGATACCACCTCTTTTGTACCTCCTGGGAGGGGTAGGGGAGTGAGGTTGTGTACCAGCCATGGTCACTTTTTCTTTGGCTTTTGGTGTTTCTTAAACCACCCTCCTTCCCCTCTTGCCCCTCCCAACTGGTTACTTGACCTTGTCTTGGGAAAGGAGTTGTAGATTCATATATTAAACTCCCACTATATCCAGCTCTATTTCTTATCTTTTCTCATTGTACTAAAACACATCTGGTTGTAGGGAGAAGCAACACACAGTGTCTTTGTTTCTTGTTCACATATGTTAGTAAGGATATGAGACTATCAAAATTCAAATCGGCAAACAAAACCCAAAATTCTATCTCAGACAAATAAAAAAGCCTAAACACTATATTACCATCATTAACACTAACTTGATATCTTTTGATGATATTTCAAGTTGATAAAAGTAATAATGCTGATATAAAATAGTTAGACTTCTATAAGGTAGTTGATTTTGTACCACAACATTTTGATTGAGAAACTAGAATGATATGAAGATCAACCCGGTACAAATTATATGGATTAAAAACTAGCTCAGTGATCGGCAACCTTTGGCACATGGCCCATCAGGGCAATCCACTGGCAGGCCACAAGACATTTTATTTAAGTTGACTGTCAGCAGGCATGGCCCCCTACAGTTCCCAGTGGCCACAATTTGCCGTTCCTGGCAATGGAAGCTGCAGGAAGAGGTGGCCAGCATGTCCCTGTGGCCCACACCACTTCCTGCAGCTCCCATTGGCTGGGATTGGTGAACTGTGGCCACTGGGAGCTGCGGGGAGCCATGCCTACGGACGGTCAATGTAAACAAAATGTCTCGCGGTCCGCCGGTGGATTACCCTGATGGGCCACGTGCTGAAGGTTGCCAACCCCTGGACTAGCTGATAGGTATCAAAATGCAATTGTAAACAGGGAATCATTCAACAAGCAGGCATGTTTCTAGAGGAGTCCTACAGAGAACAGCTCTTGGCTCTGTGCTCTTTAACAGTTTATCAATGATCTAGAAGAAAGCATAAAATGATTACTGATAAAGATGACAAAAAATAGGAGGAGTGTTAATTAATGAAGAATGCAGGTCATTGATACAGGGTGATCTGGATCTCTTGGTAAACTGGGAGTAAACAAACAATATGCACATTAGTATGGCCAATTGTAAAGTCATGCATCCAAGAACAAGGAATGTAGGCCAAGTTATGACTTGATCACAGTCTGGAAATACCTTCAAGGGAAAGAGAAACATAATTAGAGAGCTCTTCAGTTTAGCAGACAAAGGTATAACAAGATCTAACGGCTGGAAGTTGAAGCTAGATAAATTCAGATTAGAAACCAGATTTTAGCAACGAGGGTAATTAATCATTGCATCAGTTTACTGAGAGTCGTGGTGGATTCTACATCATTGGAAATTTTAAAATCAAGTTTGGATGTTTCTCCAAAAGAAATTCACTAGTTTGAACAGGAATTATCTCGGGGAAGTTCTATGCCCCGTGCAGGGGCCGCTCTAGCTACAGGCAAATGAGGCAGCTGCCTAGGGGTGACAGATCTGGGAGAAAGGATTTTCTTTTTGATGGGCAAAATTGAGGTGAGAATGAAATGATAGTTGATAATAGATGCTGGAAAATGTAGTCACTGAGAGGTCAGTGCATGCACAGCTAGGACTATTCCCACTGTTATGGACCGGGATGTAGGCAGCCTGGCCCAGTAGTCAGAGCAAGAGTCAGGTTTAGTGGGCAGAGCAGGCATCCAGATTGGGGAATGAAGCTGAGGGTCAGCACCAGATTTGACTGCTAGTTACCAGAGCCAGGGGACAAGCCAGAGCCAGAGTCAAGAATCGAAGCTGAGGATTGGAGCCAAGGTCAGATACCAAATGCCAGAGCCAAGGTTCAAGCCAGAGTAAGAAATCAGAAGCTGGGGTCAGTATTGTCCTGATTAAATATGTATGGCAACATTGTATGTGAAGTTGTCAGATTTCCCTGAATGACTTCATTAACACATGTTCAAAACCATAGCAGAAGTTGGTACCAGGTTTGTCTCAAACGAAAGACTGTGTTCTCTGCTTAATTTGAATTTAAGCAGTAAACAGAGTCATCAAGCAGAACGGGGTCGACAAAGAAAGCTCAAACAGCTGAGGAAAAGCAGCAGGGAACATCCTTCTCCATAGGCTTTTTGTCTCCTGAATCTTAGCTGGAAATGTATTTCAAGAGTGGGACAGGCATTATAAAAAGGAAGCACAAAGACCCCAAGACTAACCCCCCCCCCCCATTGTATTCATTAGCATCAGAAGGGACAAAGGAAGTATTTGTTGGATACGGGAGAAGGGGTCTTGATCTAAGAAGTCTGGTCAGTAAGACTGCTGAAATCATATGGTGAGAAACTGTTTGTGAACCTGATATAGTTTGTTAAGTTAGGCACCAGTAGAGTTTTAATATTATTTTCTTCTAATCATTTTTTATGCCTCATTACTTGTACTCCCTTAATAAACTTGTTTTTTGTTTTATCTAATCCAGTGTGCTTGAACTGAAGTGTTTGGGAAACTCCATTTGGGGTGGCAAGTTATGTGTATATTATTTCTATTAAAGAAATGACCAGACTTTATATAATTTTCATTGGGAGAGGGCTGGGCAGTACAGGACATACATCTCTGGGGGAAATCTAAGACTAGCAGTATGTTGAGGTCAAACTGCAGTATAACCAAGGCTGGTAAGAGTCAAGATGTGGCTCGCTGGCTGCAGCAGAGACGTAACTATGTATTTAAACGCCCAGGGTGAGCAAGTATATTTCTGTCCCCTTGAGGCAACATGTGACGGGCATTCGGGGTCACATGCCCTCCCCAGATTTCTGCCTTCCATTTAGCACAAAGGTTTTCAAACTTTGGGGTGTGCCTCCCTAGAGGGATGTGCCCCACAGTTTGAAAACTGTTGCCTCCTGCCAGGAACTAGAGTATAATGTCAAAAACTGCTACTGACATCTTGTGCTACCAGTAGCAGTTACACTTGTCTCAATTTGCTACCTCACAACTTTCTCATCATCTGGTCCAAGGGCAGCAAATTCTGACAGGACTTCAACTGTCCATGACAATTTGCTACCCAAAACCCAGAGGATGATAAAGGTGAGAGGTGTGGTCAGATGTTTGGCTGCGTGCGTGTGTGTTCTCCCTGTGTGCTTCCCCCAGCTCTGTGCAGACAGACAGCACAGCAGACCACCCAATGACCACAAGATCTGTTAAGGTACGACGGCACCGGGGCAGGTTTATTGTCAACAAAGCATGATAAGACCTGTATGCCCGTGACACAGCTCAATGAATGGTGGGACTTTCCATTCCCGCCTTGGCTGGACCAAGATACTCCCTCTGAGATACATCTTTATACCCTGAACAAACAAGTCAGTACTGTTTCTGACATAGTTAGTTACTGACCCTTGATGTGGCTAGTTATCACCCATCACCTTGTACATGTTGGTTTGATGAAAACATCTTTATTATGTACTGCCATCTTGATCTTATCTTTGGGGGGTGGGGTCAGTGTGTTCCTGTTATCCTTGGGGAATGTTTTTGTACCATCCTTGATATCGGGATGTTCTGGTTATCACTTGATATTGGGATGTGTTTGCGTGAGTACTCTGTGCCTAGTACTTCTTAGGAATGTGTATTTCTGAAATATCATCCCTATTCTTCATACCAGCCCTCTGATACAAGGGCTTATGTCTCAGGCTCTCTTCCTGCTACATTCCCCTGCTTTTTGTCTTTTTATGGGGAGGATGTTGGTAACATAATTTTTACCAAGCTTTTTAGAGTTAATTTGCTTGTGATGCCAATTCCACTTTTAACTATTGAGAAGCACAAACTTTAACAACCACTACTTCCCTTAAACCCAACATAAGATAAAAGTATATAACAAATAAATCAAATTTTCAGTGCAAACACCTTGAGGGTATTACATTTTTTTGACACTCTGTTGTGTTTGGGAGCCAAAGGTGGAAACCTGCTGAAAAGGTGGAAACCCATTGAAATTGGTTGGTTAGATTTATGCATATATTGTTATTTTTAAACATTTTTGCTATGACATTTTTATAACTATATTTAAAAGTGCAAACAAGTTCATAAAAACGCAAACAAGAAGGTGACATTTTGTTAATATTACATTTAACTTTGAGGTTTCCCCTTCCCTTTTCTTTGAACAAAAAATAAAAATAAAAAACTGTGATTAATAAAAGAGAATTGTTTTTGTTTTCAATTGCATTATTTGTTGAGGCAGAAACATATGTACATATATTTATATCTGAGACTTTTCTGAACTTAAAAAATGGTATTCATAATATTATGATGGTTATACCCCAATCATATTACAATGGTGTTGTATCACTTATATTTTTTAAAAAAGATATAAAATTGACTTTTGTTGCAACAAAATAAAAACAATAAAAAGTATTCACATTACACACACAATGTATAACACAGGACAACACACAGGACATACAGGACAAACTTACAATTAAAAACAAATGGCACCAGAATTCTATTCATAACTATACAAAATAAGACAAACAAAAATAAAAAATAAAAACAAACAAAAGGGTTAAACATGTAAATAAACAAGTCATTACCTTTTTATTTAAAACTTTTATTAAAACTTGATAAAAATTATATTATTATTTGCCAAATTTGGTGTATTTCTTTAATAATTTAAGGCATTTTCCATTACTTTATATTAACTTTATTTTAAAACTTCGCTATATGGTAATAAGGAAAGCCCATGTTTTAAATATTAGTGAGTGGTTAGGATTAGAAGCAGAGTCTGCATTTCTGTTGCTTGGCAACCATAGCTTCAAGAAAGTTAGGAAAAAGAACAGGAGTACTTGTGGCACCTTAGAGACTAACAAATTTATTAGAGCATAAGCTTTCGTGGAGTAATTCCAGCTGCTGCATTCCTGAAGGGTTCAAATGACTAATTTACTGGATTTATTTAAAGTAAAAGATTTACCTTGTTTTTTCTTTGTTTAACTGTTGTTTTGTTCTATGTTTAATTGCTTTATTTTTTGGAGGTTTTTGTAAAAACTATAACTTTTAACTTGTAAATGAGAGAGAGAGAGAGACAAAGTGAGGAGATGCGGGGCGAGGGAGAACATAGGAAGGTAGCGAGACCTGAGCCAAGAGAAATTAACTCTATGAAGTTATCTTAAGGTCCAGGCAGCAGCAGGAAGTTTAGCAACTGAGAAAGGATATAAAAGAAAACTGACAGGTTTCAGAGTACCAGTATGTAAAAATATTTGCGAAAGAAGGTTTTATTTTTAGCCATGAGCAAGCAGTGTGGCTCCAGGGGCTAAGGCAGTTGGGAACCTGCACAGTTAGGAACCCAGACTGCTGGTTTTTATTCTGGCTTTGAAAGGAGAGTGGGGGTCCTTACCTGCTTTTGTAAAACCTGAATTTGTTCTCCCAGTGTGTGTTGCTTTTGTCTGCATGCTAAATGGAGTGTGAGTGCCCTTACGTGCTTCAAGCAACAGAGGGTCCTGTGGCACCTTTGAGACTAACAGAAGTACTGGGAGCATAAGCTTTCGTGGGTAAGAACCTCACTTCTTCAGATGCAAGAAGAAGCATCTGAAGAAGATGCACTTGCATCTGAAGAAGTGAGGTTCTTACCCACGAAAGCTTATGCTCCCA